>NC_042997.1:1270000-1360000 GCF_006345805.1 Octopus sinensis | reverse complement strand
GATCGGATGGTTCATGTTTATAGATATTTATTTATATATTACATTTTTTACATATATATATATCATATCATTCAGATTATTAGCGCTTTCTCCCATTCCAGTGGGGTTTTCAAATCAAATCAATTCTTTTGTGGGGAATTTGGTCATTTTATAGAGTTTCGTAGTAGTGAGGAGGAACAAGATAGTATAAGAGGGTGATGTAGATGAGGAGGAAGTGAGAGAGAGAACATGTGTGTATGTGTATGTGTGTGTGTGTTCGCGCGTTTGTATCTGAGGCTAAAGAGAGAAAGGGGGAAAGGGGGAGGGGAGAGGGAAGAAGAAGAAGGATTTCCTTTGGCCTGTTGGACCCCCTGGGGAGTTCTAAGAATTTTAACTCTCTGTCCATTCTGGTGTCACTGAGTGTGTTGGTAGGCTGGCCAGAAATTACACCTTTTGTGATTTGGGGGATGGACAAATGTCATTTGGGGTCATACTTTGTATTATCGTTTTGTGGAGGTGTGTGTGTGTGTGTGTCTGTGTGTCCGTGTGTGTTTGTGTGCGTGTGTGTCTCTGTGTGTTTGGAGAAGGGGAGAGAGACAAAAAGAGAAAAGAGAAAATAAAAATAAAAATTTAAATTTAAATTTAAAAAAATTAAAAATAAATAAAAATAAGGGAGGAAATGGAGAAGAGAAAAATATATTTTTGTGTGTTGATATTTATACCACTACATATATATACACACACAGACTTATACATAAAATATTTGAAAAAAACCTTTTATCGGTTCAAAATGAACAACCAAATTACACCATCTTGAAAATTGTATATCATAGGAAAGTTAAAATTAAAGTGACAATTAAAAAGTAAAGATGGAAGTAAATTATAAAGATAATAATATAATATATATATATATATATGCGTGTACGTGTTCGACTTGCAAGTTTCTTAACGTGAAATCGTATATTAAAGCAGATATTCTTATACTGGGAGATGGTTATATTTTTCCAATTAAACAAATGTGGTATATACTTGGTCTCGATTCCACCTTTATTGTTATTCTAGTTTCATTGTGAAAGCTCTTTCGTCATTTATCTTGTGACCTTTTCAATGACTCTTTATCCTCCGTGTCTCCCCTTCTTATTCCATTTTGTCAGTATGAATACATATATACATACATACACAAAATTATCAACAAGTTTATAGGTAGGAAAAAACAGTTTCCTCGCCGTCTCAAGACTGTTCCCGCACCGGGGGACATCTTTGAGCATCTTGATTGTGGCCACCAGATCGGCTTTGATGTTCCAGGCAGAGCGGTTGATATCATTATGAAAACCACACATAGGAAAACAAATGGAGGATTAGGAGCCAAAAACTTGGGGATGGTAAAACCTTTTTAGATTTCGTGTAAGATATCCAGTCCTGATGACACATATGTAGCCTCCTAACAGCAACCAAGACCTTCACATAGTCACATAAATCGGCCCTCAGGCCCTGCAATTTTGTTATTATGGATATATTGTCATGCGGACGCAATTGACTTCCTGCTCGCAACTATTTTGTAGTCTTCTTTGCTGCTGTCTGTGTCGTTTCACTACTTTTGACTTATTCACAGTGTATTAATCAGTAGTCACAATGCCATTATTTTGAAACACAGCACGAGTCATCATTATATAAGTATTTGTGTAATAATATTCGGTTTAATGGCATTAATGCCAGCCAACATTTTCTCAACAACAACTTTTATTCATTAATTCATAGCTGTTCATGAAAATGAGTTATGAAGTCGTGAGATTTAGACTTAACATACTCTTCTTATATAGAGTGTGGTGAATGTTGCATAGAACTAACCAGTCTTTCTTTGAGGAACAGAATGGCCATTCACCGCCAATAGTTTTATGGTTTCAGGACTAGACATCGGCTTAAGAATAAATATCTAAATTTTTGCTCACCAAAAAAAGTAAATAAATAAAATTTAAAAAAAAACACCAAATACAAAATTTTCCCTATGTATTAATGCATAGGTAACTACTCACTTCAATCCCTATTAAATAATGAAATATATTTTGTGAAACACAAACCAAAACTTAAGATTATATATCATCAAAATAGAATGAAAATGCAAAGTTTATTTATCTCTGCTAAAGCATCTATAAACAACAACAGGAATATAATTAAAGGTTTGAGGCAACAGACTTTCACCGGAATTCGCAGACCTAACTTAAACCGCAATATAATTACACCCTAGGATTGACTAATGAAATTTTGTATATTAGTAAGCCCGGGCACGCAGGAAAGATAAAAGACAAACGATACTATTAAACATTCAGCTCAGTGTGAAAACAGAAGGATAACTGACATCTTAAGATGGTCAACCATCCTGAACATTGGACGACCGTCAGATAAAAAAAGTGAATGACAGACAGAACCGAAAATGTTCATCAATATATCTTAAGTCCAGCGATATTCTCCAGAAAATAGCAAAAGTATATACAAATATAGTCGGCCACACTTCAGAACTTTAGCCAGTAATCTGTCAGCGCGAATTGGTTTTGATATTATTAATTGTCACAGTGATGTTCATAGTACAGAAAGGTATATCAAATAGTATATGAGGAGGATTTACTTCATCAATGTTGCGACAGACATAATGAAGGCAATAAACATTGGCTACACAGAATCTCTTTCACATCTTTTGCATTGTTTGAAGGGTTTTCTGCCCATTGATCATTGGATCGAAGGATAAAATATAGTCCTTTGCGTTTTTGCAAAGGAATAGAAAACTTTTGAACTGCGACTCTAATATTTTCAATTATTTCTCCTCTCGTCAGTTCATATAGAATATTAGTTACCCATGAGATGGAATGCTGGTTTATAGTTGTGATGGTTCTCTAATTTTCCGATGTGTATTTTCCCTCACTTTCTGATCTATATCTCTTTTTTTTTATTTTTTGGTAGGGCATACTAGAGAGTGGCTAGCACATATGGGACAGTGTCTTTAAAATGGATGTCAAGTGAATTTTCTTTCGGAAGGATTGTGAGTGAAAAAAAGTCCATAAGCGAAAGGTTATGTGCGATTGCACTTAAGTTCGCTTTATGCAACGCCATGTTGTGAAGTGAGTACGCTGGAATCAGCGGTTTGATCTAATCTTCAGATGTTTACAAATGAGGTTATATGTCTCAATATATTAGCGAGATTAAAGAGGTCTGGACTGTAATATTATGAATAGTGCTAACATTGTAACGTGTCACTGGGCACAAGGCATTTTTTGTTTCATTAGCAAAAGCAGGGCATTTCCTGCAGGTACGTACCATTCACACTATTAAATATGTCCCTACTGCTGCTTTGTTCGAGGTTGAGATACATACGCTTGGTTTGAGAATAATCAATGCCCACTCTGCATGAGGAAGGCTGAATTTGCCCATTGCTATATTGCTAGAGTTGCATTCTTAGAGGGAAAACTGTGAATTTCTGTAATCACTCATGGAAGTAGTACAAATATACTTGAGGAGTGTTGTAGAGACCAATTATTGAGCAGCTATTAGCTATGAATACGGACTATTATTTGCAGTAGCTATTGGAAAACATGATGATATGGGAGCCGTGTATGGAAATAGTAACACCTCTCTATTTTCCACATGCATGATCCAAAATCTCTAGCTTTCGTCTCAGCGAAAGGTCCGAGTTAGAATGATTGGTAGTCGACAATACAGATCTCAAATATGGAAATACATGTTTTCTTGCATGAATGTTGTTTGGGTTTTTAGCAGGTGTTTCCTTGCTAAGGGGGCTGTTTCTTTGTGTCGCTTCACAACTGTGAGGTACCCTAGTTACTGTTTAGCGATGCACATATGAGCGCGTCCTGCGCTGCAATAACAGTGTTTCAAGTGCAAAACCGAGAAAGCTTCTGCGTATCTCCCCTAATATTAATTATGCCTAAGAAGTTTTCTATGTTAGTAGACAGTTGGAATCTAGAGATGCTCTGGCTGCGGACACGCTATCGCGTATGGTGATAATTGTTCCCGCAGTATATTTTATTTTGTTCCCTGAGTTTTGGAAATGACGGAGAAGATGCGCAATAAGAACTAAATATCGTGGTGACTTTGGTTCAACTTACAACCACTTGTTCTTTTGCACAGGTTTCATACTTGATATTTCCCTCACAGAGTTGAAAAAATCGTGATTATATAGCAGAAATTATTTTCGTGTTTCACACTGTAGAATCGAACATAGAATCATTCTGTTACAATAAAACAATCTGAACTAATTATGTATCATTTTCGTTGGTACCGTCATTCTGTAATAACGAACTCTGTTTTGCAGGAAGAATAGATAACGTATCATATCGGTTCTGCTCCGTCATACGCTGTCACAAATTTAGATCCGACACGAATCGTGTCTTCTAAACAAAATCTCAAATTGTCCCCCTGAGAGTGATATCCGATCTCTCATTTCATTATTAAGCTACCTCCAAATCCTCTTATGACAAGAATTAGGTATTTATTGAATTACATCAACCGAATTATCAGTGTTTAACATCACAACTCAGTTTCAGTGTTCCTCCAAAGTTTGTGGGCCCTGTTATACATTTTAGTCGGAAAAATGTTGACTATATACTTATATGGAGATTTTGGCAATTAAAGCAAATTTGTTGTAACCGAAATATCTTAACAAAGTGCATGCATAAGTTAATAACGAATCTATATAAAATGTACATTCACGCACAGTTTTGACTATGACAGCCAATTTTTAAATGCTTCACCGACTTCAGAGTTAAAATGTAGAGTGTAGTACGAGAGAATCGTTATAATGACGTGAAAGAAATCGCTCCACTGATCCCTCCGTAAAATAAAGTGCAACTCTAGATTTTACTATAAACCATATTTTATTTAGGATTTCAAATATACCCTTGAGAAAACAAGGTTATTTATTTAAAGCCAGAGGAGATTAATTGAACGTTTTCTCCAAATTTCAGATACACAGGAGCATTAATTTATTCACAGGTGAAGGGCGATGATCCTGCTACACGCCTAATTGTTGTTCACTGCATCAGGAAATGGCTTTTGTTTGCATCAAACGCTTACCATTGATTAACAGACGCCATGTTTCCGCGATTTCTCTATTATACGTATTATTAACTGCTGAAATGCTTTCTAGTGCTCGAAATTAAAAAAAGCTAGTGTATCAGTCACACGAAGCCATTTAGTGAAAATGTCTCACATCAACACTTCCTCCATATGTCAATATACCTTATTCTTTAAATGCAACAAGAAATATTTGGCTAATTATTTTTACATAGAGTTGCAGTACTTCATAATTCTATCTTTTGTCATTGTCTTTTTTGTCAAACATCCAAATCTACTTATCGGAGAAAACCCACTACATCCATTAAATAAAAAAATAAAGCTATTTAAAAGAAAATATTTAAACCTGTCTATTACTACTAGATAGACACACACACTACAATATGTACATAGATAGTAATACACACACACACTCACGCATATACACACACACACTAGAAATGCATCCCGGCGTTGCCCAGCTGTTATGACCTACATGCACATGGTATTATTTGCTCCTTTCTTATGGGCAGAATCGGCACAGAAATTTATTTAACGGCATAATAGAAGTTATTGTTTGTTTAAAAGTGGAGGAGTGTACAATTTGCATAAGTTGCATGAAAGTGCTTTCTCTTCTTAAGAATTATCACAAACTATGTATTGTTCCATTGTATAAATTCGGGCTAATACGATTTTGTCCAGAAATCATGTTTTCAAAATTTTTATTTCCCACCATTCCCACCGCAATTTCTTAATTTATTTTTCTACGCAGAAAAATACAGAGATTATGAATCTGGAAAAATATCGTTTTTTTTATAGTTTAATTTTTCTTAAAGAAACACTCAATGCCCCTTCCCCCACCTCGCACACCCATCACCTACTCGCTTCCAAAAAGCTAAAATCTCCCAATATTGCACTTTTGTTTGATGTCTCCCGCATGCGTAGAATTCTACTGAAATATCAAACTTAAAACATCCCAGACCACCTCCAGCAAACACGACAATCCAGAAACAACAGGTGGACGACGTTCATTCTGAAGAAACTTCCCCGCTTTCCAAAAAGCTAGAAGGGAAACGTTGGGAGTTTGTAGTTTTTGAAAGAGGTTCGTTGCAGCTACCAATAGCATCAATAGTCGAAATATATAAGCTGGGGAAGATAAGGACGGTCATGATGCTCAGAGAATCGAAGGATATGGAAATCAGGCGTAACCCACCAGAGGTGAAAACAGCCAGGAAGTGGAAAGCAGAAGCAGAAACTGACGACATCTTGTCTTCTCTTATACACAGCGATATGGTGGGAGCAACGCAGAACCATCGGAAAGGACTTGGTTTTGGCGCGGATCAGTTCAGACCGTTTGCAAGCATGATGCGGAGTGAACGAAGATCTGTTGTTAGCAACAGCGTCAAAACAAGAGAAGCAGAGAGAAGAGAGCTTCATTTGATCCGATGTGTTCATCAAGGTCAGATGACGAGATGGGAAGAACATGTTGTTGAGAGGAAGATAAGTTGGGATGAGATGTGGAAGTGGACGACATCTCGGCTGAGTTTCCTGATTCGTTCATCTTATGATGTTTTGCCATCACCTATGAATCTAGTAAGATGGAACCTCTTAGAGAATTACATCTGCAAATGTGGAAAGGTCGGTACACTAAAACATTTTCTTTCCAACTGTGCATTAGCATTGAGCAGGTATACATGGAGGCACAACTTGGTCCTGAAGGTTATCTTCAATGCTATAAAGAACCAAATTCATTTCAACAACACTGAGGAAAAACCGGTGAACGTACCATTAAGAGATTCCATTACCTTCGTGCGACCAGGTCAGCGGATCCGTTACAAGAAGAAGATCAAGAAACTTCCTGAGAAAAATGAAAAGTGGAACGGCTATTGGGAGGTAACTGCAGATTTACCTGGGTGCCAGGTTTTCTTTCCCATCCCAGTTACGAAAAAACCAGGTATTTTGATGTGGTGTGAAAGAAAGAAGGTTGTAAATATAGTCGAGCTAACGGTTCCTCATGAAGATAATATGGACGCCGCTCGGGCTCGAAAATTGAACCGTTATGAAAACCTCCTCGAGGAATGTGAAGACGCAGGCTGGAAAGTGGAACATTTTCCTATCGAAGTCGGATGTAGAGGGTTTGTTGGACACAGCGTGAGACGACTGTTGTTATCGCTAGGCCTAACTCATCGTAAAGTCAATACCACCATGACTGATATCTAATCTACAGTGGGGAAGGCTAGCCACTGGATTTGGTTAAAAAGAGAATATGAGCGATGGCTAGAAGTATATTGAGTTCTTCATAACCAGGTGATCTAGCAAGCGGGGCCTCATATCAGTGAGGGGGGCCGGTGCGCATTGTTTCCGTCGAGAGGTAGGCCCCGAAACGGCGCGCATTATCTCCTGATGACCCCATACACTTGCTAGCTTCCGGTATACGGAGATTTTAACTGGTAGCACTTGCATGTGCAAGTTGTTTGCAAGACATGAGGTGATGAATAAATTCTTAAAGATTCTTACTGTCTTTTTTTGTTCTCCTTGGGTTACCAAGTAACAATATATTTGAAAAAAAAGTAAAAACATAAATTGAGTCCTACTTGTAGTAAGCTTTCCGTAGTTATTCTTAATCTATCTTTAACACAATCCTTACTATTATAGGTAGAAATTTTGGAAAAGGAGCTAGTTGATAATATCGACCTCAGGGCGTAAATGGTACTAATTTTATCAGCCTCCAACCAATTCAAAATGGTATTGGATCTCGCCGAAATTTGTATTCAGAATATAAGATGAAATGCCGCTAACATTTTGTTTGCAAATTATTTTTTCAAAATAAACCGTCATTTCTTCACACAAGCTCAAAACGCATACATGCACAGCATACACGTAAACATGCGTGCACACACACACAGACACACACACACAAACACACACACACACACACACACACACATATATATATATATATATACATGCATGCATACATACATGCATACATACATGCATACATAAATATATACTTGCATACACACACACGTACGCACACATATACACACAAATACATACAGTCAGAAACGCACATATATCAACACTGCCGACAACACGCAATTTATCTACATTTTTCTGGTGTCTACTATGCGATGCACTTGTATGGATTTTGAGTAAACAGAGGTTTGTTATATATTCCCTGCCAAGAAAATGGAACTGAACATGTTTTGCTTCGTATAGTTTTCCATCACTCTTGCATGAAGTGTTGTCGAATAAACAGCTTTTAGATTCACTTTCCTAAATATACACCACTATGCTGTATAGGCAATGTTGATAGAAATAAAATTTATGTAATAGGATATACACACATACACCTTGTTTTACATCCTTTTCAATTATTTTTGTTCAATTGAAGATTCATTGCTAAATATCTCATTATATCAGCAAGTTTATTGTTTTATAACCATTTCTTACGTTACATTCTATGGTGTTTATGCTGGTTAACAAAAGTTGTAGGATACATAAATTGATATATACATATACATATGTGTGTGAATATGTTTGTTTACATATATATATATATATATATATATATACATATACATATGTGTGTGAATATGTTTGTTTACATATATATATATATAATATATATATATATATATGTGTGTGTGTGTGTGTGTGTATATATGTCTCTGTTTGGAGGTGTGTATGTATTCAAACGTACATACGTATTTGCATATATTCGTATATATTGTGTTTATTTGGACCTACAACAAAAACTGTGTCCATTCAGTAAATAATATTTCAACCATCCTAACTGCAACCATCACCAGTACCATATTAAATATTTTCAGCAACAGAATTTACACTGTGACCACTATGAGCCTATATATATTATACTCTGATATAATTTGAACACGATGAAAGAGGAGAAAATTAAATAAATAGCTATATAAATAATGAAATAGAAACCTAGTAAATCATTATGGGCCATCGATTTGTAATATCAAACCTAATATCTAACATTTAATTCTAAATAAACATAATAATGGTTGGTTTCTTTCTCTGGTTTATTTATTTTTCTCCTAAGCCTTTCAACAACATTGTTTGAAACTGTGGGATATTATTAAATAGAGACATTTTGCTTTCTAACATATATAAATCTTATACGCATACATACATATAATACATGTGTGTGTATAGATAAACGATGCTACGAAAGATGATGAAGTACAGGAGGCTATGTACACACGCACACACTTACACACACACATACATACACATAGTTGAAGAGAGATGCAGATAATGTACATATGTATGAATGTATGTTCCTGTAACAATAGACACAGGTGCGCCCTCATGCATACATATATGTGTGTGTGTGTATGTATGAAAGTTTGTGTGTGTCCGTGTGTGAGTATTTGTGTATGAAAGTGTGTGGATATGTGTATGTGTTCCAGAAGTGATATATATTTCAGGACTAAATATATATTTGATTTCTGTAAAACTAGATATTATTAGCTGTTCCGAATATACACTACATAGATTAAATAAAATTAAACACTGTTTTAAAATACGGATGCTAGAAATATATTTAATACAAATATGGATATACAGTAAGACGCATATTATCTTGTTCCATTGTAACAACTTAGCTGAAATACATTCCATCCAACACAGTATAGTATGTTAACGTATTCACCACTTCCTATAATTACTTATACATTTTTTTTTACGTATGATAATTATTTTCAGAACACCATTGAGTAAAGTCTTTTCAAATACAACAGCGAGGGGTAAACGTTTAATAAACGTTACACTCATGTCTATACATTCGATTCTCGTTATTCAGATCTGAATTTACTAAAATACAATAGTCAGTAGGTAACTAGAGTGAATGTAAGTAAATATGAGATGTGTCACCTGAGATTTTAGGTTTTATCAGATTTCGAAAATGTTTCTGTGTGCCCAATCTACAATAACACGTTATTTACTTAAAATATGCTTTGAATTTATTGATCTAAGGAGGTCCCAGCATGCTCATGTTTGACGTTAGTAAGAATTTAACATGAATTAGATATTTTCAGGAATTAGGTTTTCAGGAACTTAAATTAAGTTTTGACTTTAAAAGCGTTAGAGATTACTAGTGAAAGGTACTTACGATGCCTAAACACGCAGCATCCTCCGTCCATTTTGAATAATAAACATACTCATTCACGTGACTCTGATCTTGAAAAAAGTTAATATGCAGGGTTATCCGTCGAAGTTGCTAGGGAAGTTTTGGATTCAGAAAGAAATTAAACGTAACAGAATATCACATGACTGATTGATGGGAATTGACATATATTTCTATTGATAGTTGACAGGCAACTTCAATCATGCTTGCTTGAAATGAAAAAAAATGAACACATTACAAAGTTCATAGATCATCGTGAGAGATTATAGATTGGTAATTATCGGTATGCTTTCCGTACGTATTTTCGAGGAATGTGTAGTCACTCTAAGACTGAGGTACTTACTCTTGTCCCTCTACGTTATCCCATCTGAGGTTTAATATGCTACAGCAAGTGAGAGAGTGGGCTGAGCTGCCGTACGGCTGGATTTGAACGCAAACCAGTCAACTAGTGTACGCTGAAAGACAGTGCATTACTGAAAGAAACAAGGCAGTGCACACCTAAAGATTTTAAAAGTATGAGCTTACATTGCATTCTATGTTAATGCTGGTTATCGAACTACAAAAGTTGTTGGCTACATAAATTAATATATACATATACATATGTGTGTGAATATGTTTATTTATATATATATATATATATATATATATTAGCAATAGGCCATAAGCCATTACAGTAAAGACAATTGGTGCTATGATGCCTTTAGTCAAACTGACTGTACACAACTTTTAAGAAAGTGAACAACGTGATGCAGAGTCTTTATTTATTTACAATGTTTGCAATGACTTTATAATATTTCCTTACTTGCTCGGAGACCATCATATGTTCTGACATTCTAGCTACTGGTCTGCAGCTGTCCAACTTTCGACAGGGTAAATGAAGCTGGTACCGAACAGATTAGCATGCGTTTTGGTAAATGGATGCACGTTATAACTATTGAAGCTGGCCTTGTAATTTTGTGAAAGTTCTGAAATTTTAAATCCTTTAATTTATGATGTTTTACCGTTTTATTCTACATGCCTCATTTAAGGTGGACATATTTCTGTTCTGTTTTAAGTTCAAATCATATTGCTACAGGGATGTAGCGTTTATTAAATGTCTCGATCCAGAGAAGTGCATATACCCGTATTGTCACTTCGCAATTAATGTTTGCGGCGTATGAATTTCTTCTACACCACCTGAATAAGTTAAGCGGATATTATATTTGAGTAGATTAATGAAGCAGGCTTCTCCACTAAATAGGAAGTTTCTAGGACTTCAGAAATCTTAGGTTGCATATTAGAATGAGAGAAATTGCGGGTGTGTGTGCGCGCGTTCGTATGTTTAGTTGTCTCTTTAGAATTTTCAAACGATGTCCTGAAGGTAAGTGTGTGTTGATACGAAATAGATTTAAATGGATAAATTCCGTCGAAAGATGGCTAACAAAAAATCCCACTACCTTCGGTATCATACTTAGATATAGACATACAACGATAGAAATAATTTCAAAACAAGCTCAAATGATCCGCTAATAATTTACAACTTTATTTATTGATGTATTGCAGGTGACACGAACGATTTCTGAAGCTTACACACCTAGAAATATTCTATTAATCTGCAAGACAGATTTTTTTTAAAACTGCATTTCAACATGCTTTTATGATATGTTACAAACATAACAGAATTCTGCACATTTAAGATATTTACACCATAGAAACAAGATACCCTGTGTTTCTCAGTTTCTCTATTTCTGCATATATGTGTGTGTATCATCATGTCACCATACGCATATATCTATGTGTGTGTATGTGTGCGTGCGTGTGTATATGTGTGCACATTCATGTGTGCGTGTGTGTGGGTTCGCACGATTTTGCATACAGTTATAGTCATTTATTCTATCTTTCTTATAAATGTTCCTGTGGTAGGACTGCGGCGACGAAGATTGAGCACTGTTTTTACTTTCTTTCAGTGTTGTTGTTGCTTTATGTTGAGCTGTGATTTTCTACCAACTGATTTTCCTGCCTGTATCCTTCAATGGTTGGCTGGCCCGATATCGTAGTTAGTAATTTATTTCATGTTTCAGTAGAAGCCCCTTTCCTAATTCTGATTTCTTTTGGTAGATATTTGACAAATTTAGGACCGCTAAATAGCAAACTGGTGCAATAGAATATTCTGCTTCTTATTTCTAAGTTAATATATTCAGAAGCTGGCAGTGTCTACCAGTTCGTACATTTAAATAGGTTCTAGGCCGAACTTTGGAACATGCCCTCCCAGTATTTTCTATACGAATTTGATAGTATATCCCTCTTTTCGGAGTTCGAGAGAGTAGAAACGCTGAATTTTCAGACATTCCCAATCATTCAGGCTTTTGACAGAAATTATTTTCTTGGTGAGCATTCTTTGCAACCCTTCAATTATTCTATGCGACCAAGCGCTTTTGGAGAACAAAATTGTGAGTAGTAAGTTAATCTACTGAGAATTAAACTATTGAGTCACCAATGTTCTTAGTCTGTATTGGTAGGAAAACCCAGGTCGAGTATATTATTTCACCTAGTTGGACAGGTAATAATTTGCCGCATGAGAACTGCATTAATGATGTCGAGAAAGGCGTCCATAGCTCTCCTGTTTGATTATTTAGTTACAGATTGGGTATAGCCCTCAGGCTAGCTGAGATTTGGAAAATTAAGGCTCCCTCTTAAAAGTACCTTGTCCCGTGGGCTAGCATCACTTAGGGTTCGGTTTATGAATGACAAAGTGTACATGAAATTATCCTAGTGGTTAAACGAACCAAGCGGACAGTAGGAAATGACAATTATAAATCTATGATTTATGGTTATAAATCTATGATTCAAGTTATTTATAAAAAAAAAACAGGAAAAGTTTACAATGTACTCACAGGTCTATGATGATAGTAATATGATAGTTCTCAATAACATTTCACCTACCATGACGTTTTAAAACTAAAGACAAGAATCAAGACATATAAACTTATTTAAATTTTTATAGAATCAACTTTCACATTAAATTTTCACATAATCAACTTTATATTCTGATGATTACAAATTTGTGGATTTCAAAGTTTTTGAAACTGTTTTTTTTTCTTCTTTTAAACAAAGAAAATTTCATCTGAATTGAGCTCAATTGAATACAGTTTCTTTGGCAACTGACTGACATCAAAGGCACTTTTCAGAAGTGTTTTGTATCACGTAAATTTTTCTTTTGAATGTGAAAATGTATACATGTTCGTAGTGGTTTGTTTGCAATTCGAATTTTAAGTTGACTCTTTTTTCAACGCTGTAGTTCGATTCATTTTGAATTTAATAAAGTTCTCTCTGTATGGATATGAGAGAGAGAGAGAGAGAGAGAGACAAAGTTTAAATGTGTGTGTTTGTGTCCCTGTGTGTGCATGTGTGTTTGTATCTGTACGTGTGTGCATATATATGCGTGTGCGTGTACATATAAATAATCTTCATAAATCTTACTGGGTGTAATTATTTTCTGGCCACATTATAAAAACAATAGATATTAGGTATAAATGAGTTATGTAAAAAATTATATATGCATACAATTTTAATAAGGCACCGAGCACATGTTCACTGCTATTAAGCAACGTTGATTTATTATCGGGTGATGTTTTGTGATACGTATGTATTTAATAATATACATACATACATGCATACATACATATATATATAAATTATAATTTAGGGCGTCTAAGAGATATCACCACGCAGAAAATAGCAGTCGAAACTTGACTCTAAAACCATATTAAATGTTTATATAGCACTAGGAGAGAGGACAAAGAGACAAAAGAAACTAGCAAAGAATTACTGGATAATTCCAGATCCTGGATTTCTGACTTAACATAAGAGATGATCTGCCTTCATCAGTGGAATACACTCAGATAACAAATAAATACAACTATGTATATATATATATATATATATATATATATATATATATATATATATATATATATATATATATATATATACATATATATACAACATACCGTATAGGTATACTTACATATACGAACGTATATACATACATATATATATGCACGTATGTATGCCACCAGCTTAAATTGCCCGCCTTAAACCTCCTCGTACGATATTGTCAGAATAAACACCGCAGTGAATATAATGACGAAATAAATATATAAATTTATATAAATAAGGAGAAGATCGATATTTAAATATCGATCTTATCGAGTGGCCAGCATGGGAATAAAAAAAACTTTTCAAATTTAATAATTTTTTAAAATTATAATTTAGGGTATCTAAGAGACACCACCACTAGTTAATTTTGTCTCTTTGTCTTCTCTCCTCGTGCTATATGAACAAATAATGTGGTTTTAGAGTCAAGTTTCGATTGCTATTTTCGGCGTGGTGGTATCTCTTAGATACCCTAAATTATGATTTTAATAATAATTATTACCTTTGAAAGGTTTTTTATTCCCATGCTGGCCACTTGATAAGATCGATATTTAAATATTGATCTTATCCTTATTTTTATATATATATGTGTGTGTATGTATGTGTGTGTGTTTGTATGTGGGGGTGTCTGTGCATATGCATGTGTGCATGTGTGTGCGAGGATTTTGATGTGTGTGCGTGCATGTGTGATTATCTAATATCTTTTTCAATTGGACTCTTTTGGATAGGCTTATTTCGACTGCCATTGAATATTTGTGTTACATTTTTAGATGACATCATTCAGCTTTAGTTATACTTCGAGATTCAATTGCAAAATGGAATTATTTTTTCTTCTCTCAGAATTTTCTGACGTCAATCTCTCTCTATATAAACGGCAGTTTGTCTGTGCGTGTTTCTGTGTGTCTGTTTTCTCGTACCCTCACCCTGACCACGGCTTTCAACCGATTCTGATGAAACTTGACACACACATAGCCCAATGTCATAATTCAAAACTAACGAAGCGAAAATTTTGAAAAGTTCCCCCAGTTCTGAAAAAAATCGATAAATTCGACATGGGGTCGAGAATCAAAAAAAATAAACCACAGACTGTCTAGGGGACGCAACTCAACCTTTTTTACTCTCAAAAAAAATTTACCATCATTTTTTTTCTATTTTTTTGCTATTTTTTGGCTATAACTCTCTAAAAATGCTTTATAGTTATTTCCCTTACAAACCTGAGCAACGCCGGGCGATACTGCTAGTAATATATAAATGTATGTATGAATGAATATATATATATGCATGTATGTATGTATGTATGTATGTATGTATGTATGTATGTATGTATGTATGTATATACATATATATGTCCATTTATTGACTTCGCGTTATTGTAATAATCACAAAATAAAATGTAATAATATATACCAATATAGAAAATCAGATTTTCAATGACTAACTGCAATCGAATAAAGTTGTATCGCGTCGTCTTTAGAGTTCAGACTACTTTCTTTGACGGAAATGTTCAGTGCCTCCCATTTGCTTATTAAATGCACATGCATCTTCATAAGAACTTTTCACTCAACGAACAAAAGCTTTTTTAAAAGGCATTGGCAATTAAGGGAAATGCGCTTGTTATTTCAGTTACAGATTTTGGAAAGAATTCTTTCATAATTTTCAAAGCACTAAAGTTGAAATTAGAGGTAGATTTTAAATTGATGATGCAAAAATTGCTGGACTTAACAATGTTTTTATTAAAGAGGTAATTGTAATTATGATTTGTTCGCCAATGAGAGAAAAACGTTTCAATTAAGAAAATAGTTAGTACTGCAGTAAACACATTTAAGCACGTTTACATAATGATTCTGTATAACCACTGCATATCCCAATCAAAAAGGGTCGATTCAAAGAATCGTCGGACATGTGTTTATTTAATTTATACAAAGTGTCCTAAAAGTTTACATCGCCTAAAATTCATGCTGATATCCTGCTTGTGCTTTGTCGAGAGACGAACATGACCGTTATTTATCATGACCGTTATTTATAATGATATATAACTCAAATATCGTATCACTATATATGATTTGATATATAACGCTTATTGCGTTGACTTTCTTCAGTACAGTCGCGACACCAAGTAATTCATCACCCATGATTGGATTTCGACATTAGTAATCAAAGTATAGAAATTTCAATATGCTGATGATAATCCTGGTATTATATTCCATTAGTGAAGTACATCAAGCAGCCGGTTCATAGCATTTAAGAAGAGGTTTCATTATAAAGGGGCAGACTTCCATTATGTCCATTTGCATACATTTAAAATGTAAGCCATTGTTACAGTGGATATGCCATTCCAGAGTGGAACACAAATAACATTGTTTACTTTCAAACATAATGGAAACTATAATAGATTTCGCAGATTATATTACATTTACTTTTACCTGGCATAATTCACCTAAAATTTAGATTACTAATAGTATTATCGCTTCGTTTTTGAGCTTAATGTATATTTTATTTAAACCAAAATAATCAGCTCTAGGGTTATTCAGTGGTTACTGATTATTTCTTTGGTTTCGGGATTTATAAACTTTTATGTTCTGCAGTCACATTTTTCCCTTTAGAAACATTTGATATGTAACTGCCAACTACAAAACATAAATCAGGGCAAACAGCTAGATAGACAATACTTAAGAACATAACAGAATAGGTTTTGAAACAATTTTATATGATGTAAAATGATTTACATTGTTAAATTGATAGAATATAGAGGAGTTTGTTTCAATTATTTGAAGTTACCCGTCATTGTATTACAGTGGCTGAAATAAAAATAAAATTAGATCTCGAGTCTCAGCGTGATATGAAATCACATGAATTTAGAACTATAAAGATTACTTTTCTTCTGTATTTCTCATAGTTGCATATCTTGTATATCATTGTTAAGTATTCTTCAGAATGTCTATTGATTTGTTTATGATTATATAGAAATATCGAAATAACTCAATGTAGAATAGGATGGTGCCGAAACAGTATTGTAGATCTGTACATAATTATGCTGTGAGTGTTCAGTTATTTATTGTTAATAACATATTTAAATGCAGGCTATTTGTTCTGCCTACCATTTACAAATTGTTTCAAGTCTGGCTATTACGGATTTCGTTTTTATCCACGCCGAATTAACTGCATGTCATAGTACATGATCTGTAAATCTTTGTAAACGATATTCACTTCTGTTCTGCTTAACTACAAAAATCGCTTTCATTTATTTTATAGCTGTGTTTGCGTATTCTGTTTGTAGAGGATTTCGCTTTCTTTTTCGTTTATGTTGTCTTGGTTCTTTATATTTTTGTATTTGTGGTTGTGGAATGCTATGAAAGAAAGAAACGAATGGTTTTTAGTAGTTTTAACAATTGGCATTTTGGAGTTCAAAATTCTATTGGTTAGCAACACGCTGCTTTCGAAGGATGCCATTCAACATCGCTAAACTAATCAGCGCTCGATTAAGTTAAACAAATATTTTCCCCGAAATAGTGAAATTGCATGTCGTTCTAAAGTGAATGTCATTCATTCTTAAGCAATGAAAGTATTCCAAAACAATGGTGAGGCTATTGAGTAATGTTTTTGAGATAAATGATCATAAAATGTATGGTGAAAGCCTACGTAAAACTTAAATATTTGCTGCTGTGAAAATGCCACCATTTCCAGATCTCAGCCGTGCATGTCTAGCTATATGAACAAATATCAACATTAACTTTAGCTAATTTCCTTTGAGGGAGTGTATCAGAGATTTGTGATATCAAGTTAGTTCTAGACCACTACAATTGTGTTTCCGTTTATTTGAATGTACATGCTTCTTTGATGACACTATATGGTTGGTGAGTCTTGAAAGGCGCCTCTCCCCTCTCGTCATTGAATATTAACGCCCACTGATTCACCATTGTCATCGCATTGAGGTATATTCGTTTATTTTTGTATGCAACGTATTAGTTGATATTAGTTGGATATGTTTTTTTTCTTTTTAAAGTAGATATATCCTTTTATGCTAAATCTAGAACGTACCTGAGGCAAGTGGGAGAATTTTCATTGATGGGAATTGAAACATGTACCATTGCAAGTAATTAAAGGCGGGTAATAAATGATACCTTTAAAATATTAACCGATACTGTATATACAGAACATTTTAGTACAGTTGATTGTATTGTAATATAGTAGCAAAGTAATGTATCCTAAGCGGCCGTGTTTCCGGTTAGATTCATTTTTTAATAAATACACAACAAATCACTCTGAAATTATTCCACCATCTAGACAATGTTAACTCATATAGCCCAAGAGATATTTAACGATTCCACGCCATATAATACATCCGAATTCTACAGTTATATTCTGTGCTTTCGTTGTAAACAAAAAAGGGTTTTCTAAAATCTACTTCAAAATCACTGCAATTCATTGGATGAGAGAGATGTTTTCAGTAGTTTCTCATAGAACTTAGCTTAGCCAGTTCTGGAACACACAGCAACAGGAAAACGTAGATTCTCAACGTCGATACTGGATAGATATTCCATTTCTCGACCCTGAAGATAAATAGAAAATTCCATCTACGCGTGTTTTGTACTAAAAGTATCCGGAAACGTTGTCTGTGGTACAAGCCCGTTGTATTTCAGGCTTTTGCCGCTACAAACCTCTTGATGGAATCCTTAGACATCAGACCGCCCACCGGTGACGATCAATGGGTCGTACTGGCACGTGGTGCGTCTTTGTTTTGCAGTGCTTCTCCCCTTTTCGTCGAATTTTCCGATAGCTGAGATGTGCTTCCGTGAAATTCTGTTTTCTGTCGGAGTAAACGGTATCCAAAAGTGTTGTCATACTTCACGCAGCTTACAAGGACGCTGCCATGAGCAAAACACAAGTTTACAAGTGGTTTTCACGTTATAGAAATAGTTACTCTTCGCTTGAATACCAACCTCGTTCAAGACCACCATCAACCCCACGAACGAATTAAGACATTATGAACATTTATGAACTGATCTTGGGGGACTATTGCCGAACAATTGACGAACTTGTTGATATGACTAGTGTTTCCTGGGGCTCATGCCAACGAATTTTGAGAGCGAAATCGCGAGTGAAAAGACTTGCAGGAAAATGTGTACCTCACTTGTTCAGGAAAGATCAAAAACAGTCACGACTGAATGCCTGTAGTGAAGTGAAAGAGCAGTTGGAAGTTGATCTGTAACACTTTTTAAACAGTTATCACTGGTGACAGAAGCTGGTGCTACGACTACGATCTAGAAACGAAGCAACAATCAAGTCAATGGAAGCATTCAATATCACCATGCCCCACAGAGGTTCAAGTGAAGACCAATGTCAATATGATGCTGATTTATTACATCTATGCGAAAGGAATTGTCCACAGTATTTATTTCTCCTGGTCAAACTATTAACCAGACATTTTACCTGGGAGTTCTGAAGTGTTTGTGAGACACGGCGAGACGAAAACGCTCGACCTATGGCAAATTGGGGAGTGGTGGCTTTTTCACGATAATGCTTCTTCAAACACCACCTTGAACCCAGTTTTTTTTCTTTTTGCATGACCCCAATTACACACTCACTCTATTCACCCAATATTGCTCCCTGCGACGTTTTTGTCTGTTCTCTTGAATGAGAAATGTGTTGCAGATCTAGAAGAGGTGATGAAAGAATGACAGGCGTTGAAAGTCATCCCATCGCAAGAAATCTAGGAATGCTTCGAATTGTAGAAAACGACTCTGAAGCAATGCATTGCTTCAAATGATGAATACTTTAAAGGCGATTAAAGTGCACACTCGTAAAATAAAGATAATATAATATTGCAAAATCCTGGTTTCTTTTGGGTACTCCTCGTAATTACTACGAGCCAATTGTCGGATGCTGTCAAAGATTCGGCCAAGTGACTACCTAGATCCAGGATATAGTATACTCAGTTGCTGTTTCCATCCAATATGGTTTGTTTGTATTTAAGCTTAAGTAAAAACAAAACATTCAGAAAGGATCTGTTTAGAAATACACCTTGGAAGTGCATAAATTTATAGCTTTACTTCAGAGCGAGTGCCGTGGTTATTTACAACCGACGTATCAAAAATTCGTATTAGCTAGTTTTTGAAATATTATTTCATACTATAATAAATGAAGAGAATTACTTTTTAATTTCTAGACTAATGTGTGACTTGTTACTAGCTTTGAAAGAGCCAATCGTTAATTCAGTTCATTTGTGATGGTGAGAATAACAACACAGATTTAACGTATTGGCTCCATTCCAGGAGTATATGCGAGGCCTATATGCATTATACCACTCTATGTCGGTAACGGTAATGAACACTGCGGAGGCTGCCATGTTAATTATTCTCTATTTATCAATAATGCCACTACACGACTATGTTTGCGTGTTTTGCTTTGTTATAAATACAAGTAGCTTTTCTTCAGCAAATTTGTTTTTTATTTGGAAAATATGCAGGTTCTGAAATTTGCAGTAGCGATGTACTGGGTGCGTGCTTTTTGTGGTGATACAAATTCTTTGAATTCTTTTCCTTGCCTGATATAATTTCTTTATATATATATATATATATATATATATATATATGTAAATTTAGAGGACTGACCACTAAAAGTTGACAGTCTATATGCTAAACATAGACGTCAAATCGCCTCAAAAAAAGAACAAAATGTAAAAATAAGCAAGACAAATGAAAATATACGAAATAAAAAACGATTACCATTGGTTTCACTTCATAATATTTACGTATATGGACACGCAAACATCTGCAAGATCAACAGCATAGTCTGTCGTTTACAAAACACAATTTCCAGAACTAGATACAGAACGCTTAACCGAAATCCAACATTTATAAAGTCCTACAAATTATATATATATATATATATATATATATATATATATATATTTGATGTGTGTTCAGCGGGTCTTATAGATGCTACTTGCAATTCAGAACATTATTTTGTTTGTGTGTTATATAAATATATCTATGTGTTATGTAAATGCACCTAAACGTTGCTTCTTTTTTCGTTTGTTTTCCGTTATAATTGTTAATGAGATTGTGACATAGATATGGTAAAATGTAATTCGGGCGTATTACATTTAGATTCACATTGAAATGGAATTCGGTATAGAAGTGTTGCCCAGTATAAATAATAATTCCGTTGAATTTGATATTACTGTATTACTGAAAGTTCCGATTTTCATCAATATCTCTACTAGAAGATATTTCGTCGTGCATTATAATTGAAGCACTACCTGAAACTAGATTTACTACTCAGTAGAATTTTATTGTAATAACTGAAGTTGTTATAACATGTGAAGATGAGCATAACTAACAACGTGCATGTGCTATTGTACAAACTTGGCGAGAGACATTTGTTGTGTTATAGAACACAGGTTGGTTTGAGATATATCGATTTTAAGGTGATGTTTCATTCAAAGAAGAATTCCATTCAATTTATTCCAAATCTGTGCATATTATTTGCTGGATGCTTAAGTGGATTTTCCCGAAATATTTTGCATTAATTGTGCGTTAAATTTATTAGCTGTGCCTATATTATTGTAAAGAATCACCGTTTTCTGTAGTCTAAATCATTTTCAAACCGCAATATGATTATATTATAATAGTCATGTACATCAGGAGCCCCATACCTTGTAAAGTATCAATTTACGGGAGATTTCCACTTAGAATGGATTGAGAACTTTCCTGATGTATCATTTTTTAAAGTTCTGTAAGTATTCTGTAAGATATGTAAGCATGGTTCTTATGACGTTTATTTATCAAAATTTCCCCTTTTGTCATTTTTATATAATTCTCTTCTCTATGAATTCATGAGCGCTCTAAGTGGGGCTGGTACACTGCAATACTATTTTGAATCTTCAAATTTTAAGAGACATCTTATATATTTTGCTTTCAACAAATGTGACACCTTGCTAGATACCAGTCGATTGGCTAAAGCAAAGTGATAAAATGTTCAGTTAAATTGTTTTTTCCAATTAAAATGCTACCTTTCATGTTAAATTTATTGAGTTGAAAGTTTCTTTAAAAGTACTGGAAACTTTAAATGTACGTTTATTTTCATTTTCAGAAAAAGAAACAAATGTTATTTATATTCAGTGCGCTATGACTGAATAAACCTTTAAACATTTTGTTTGGTTTTCTCAGAAACGAATAAATAAATTAAAGACCCCCTTCGGTCATGAATGACCATGGGATTGCACCTAGAAAGTTAACCTCCCAGGCACAAGTCCGGGCAAGGTAGTTTATGGAAGACCAACAGTCGCCCATGCATACCAGCCTCCCCTCTCCACACCACTGATGTTATCCAAGGGAAAGACAAAGGTCGATACAGCTTGGCACCAGTGATGTCGCAACTCATTTCTACAGTTGAGTGAACTGGAGCAACGTGAAATAAAGTGCCTTAAATAATCATGTCATAATTATACCTGCATAAATATCATTCCTAAATATTGTCCTGTTTTCATCATTATGATGTGCCCATCTGATTAGTGTAAATGAGATGTGGCGCTAATTTCTAATAAGTTGTGCACACACATAAGCACTCCACATGTGTAAATGTATGCATTCTAGTAATATTTATGGCAGACATTGAATGTCAAAGAGACTTCATAATTTTGTCCACAATATCAATGTATGCTTTCACTGAAATTTCTAAGCCAAATTTCCTCGTAGATGAACGAAATGGTTAATGATAAATTTCAGTTAATATTCACCAAAAAGGATGTCTCTATGGATTTAGTTTCCAAATTCAAAATTCTTGTACTTTTATATGAACAATTGTCTAAGAGGAAAACAATATGTTTATGTTACGAACAGCAGAATTGACCGTTTTACTGACTCAATTTTTGTATAAAGTAGATTGCGCTGTTTAAAATAGGTAGATTCAAGCGGGTGAAGAAACAGATTTCAATTGAAATGGAATTACGGCATAATTAGTTATATTAATGATAGACATTTTAGAAAAGTTATCGCTCTTTCTATTACCGTCCACTTACTCTAGTTTCCACGTCATTATTTTCTTTCATCGTATAATCTATAGTTGTATTTGAGAGGGAAACATTAATGCTCATGTTATAGGGTTGTGTGAGGGAAACAACTTAAATGTGACGATAAATATGAATGAAAATTAAATTTCCCTTGTTCTGTATATATGAATTCAAAGAATAAATTGAATAAGTTAAGTGTATTAAAATTTATTTTGTTCGTCGTATATTTTCTTCGAAAATCATCTTCATTTAAGCAGAGTGTTTGAGAGATAGGCAGCCATACAAACAAACACAGAAACAGCTTTTATTATAAAATACTTTGGTTGAGTGAATCATTAGATTTATTAACAAAAACACGAATAAATATTTAGCCGTACATAAGTCTCTACTACTAGATTTATTGACTGCTCCATTATACTTTTCCAATGTCGATATTCTTATTTTACCACTCTTGATATACTGTGTTACTATAGATTGTTTGATTTCGAAAGGTATGCTGTCAAATTACTTTCGGGGAGTAGTTTATTGCATGCCTTCGATTAACCAGAATTGCTTCGGTTTCACTAACATCCCGCCTTTAACGGTTTCTTTGTTATTGTCTTCTATTCGTGGATACATAATGTAATTCTACGGAAATGCAATCCACTTATTTGAGAGTATATAGGTTATAGCTTCCTACTTTATTGATCAACATATAATCGACCATTCTGAAGATTTAGGATTTAATATCGTTTCCTATTGAAAAGATCAGTTTTTGATACAACATATAGTTTACTGAATTTAATCCGAAATTTGGGCAATTACTAATTCCAGAAACATTTCTTTTCCTGATAAATTCTCGAACCTGTTATGTTTATAATGTTATGTTTCTTATATTTTGTATCCTTTCTCAATCCTTGAACACATTTATAGACCTATATGTTTTGGTAGTGTGTTCTTTCAGAAATAAGCATTTCTTTTGATGTTGCTGTATCTCCCACATTGCTGAATTTATTGGCTTTTGTTATTTTTACATATTTGTTGTTGGACGAATATATCAAGTGCTTCTTTTCATACATGCAAAAGATTTAGTTGCATCATGGAATATATTCATGATAATGTTGAATTTTACCAAATGATAATGTCCTAAAACTATCTTATAAAACCTCCATGCCAAATATATTGCTGGGTTTAAAATCATGAATGTATTAAAGACAGAATGTCGAAATGTGCAGTTCTTCACCTGTGATGACGCGAACAATATCAGGACCTTTTGCATCATCGTAAAAAAAACTAAATAATACAACTACCAACGGTAATCAGAGTATCACCCTCAAGCGGCATAATCACACCACCACCAATTAAAATACTGCTGCATCAGCAACATTTCCATTGGAAAAAATTCAGTTAATATCTAACCCAACCGGAGTTCCAAGCTCGAGTTTCATTGATACTACTTCCTTTGAAAGAACGAGATCCTCGGATGCGAATGAGGATTCACATGTTTCCGTAGCTTTCTCAGCTACCATCAGGGTTGATAATCATGCTGAGGTCAAAAAGAATATTTAGATGCATAACGTAAAATACTCTTACGATTTGAGATGTATTGCAGGATTTCTTTAATATATGATAGGAAATTCAATCAAAAGACAATAGCTTTGAAAACAAAAGAAATTTACGAAGCAGGAAGAAAATCAAGAGCAAGCACTAAGTTAATAATATCCTTTTCTACTCTAGGCACAAGGCCCCAAATTTTGGCAGAGATGGCCAGTCGATTAGATCGATCCGAGTATGCAACTGGTACTTAATTTATCGACCCCGAAAGGATGAGAGGCAAAGTCGACCTCGGCGGAATTTGAGCCCAGAACGTAAAGACAGACGAAATATCGCTAAGCATTTCACCCGGCGTGCTAACGATGCAACCAGCGCGCCGCCCTACTAAATTAATGATATCCTCATCAACATGACGGCAACAATATCAGTGACAAAACGTAAGGCAACGGAAAGAAAAGCAGACACATCAGTAAGGGTAGTTTCAATAATATCAACGAACAACATACCACAAAGAACGGCAAATAAGAAAAAAAGAGCATTTTTCTATATCGTTCTTTCTAAGTAGATCAATTTTTCGAAATAATGAAGCGAAACGTAGACGCCAATTGTGAACAAAATTCTTTCTAATATTTCTTATTGATGTGGAACCATTGAAATGTGCACTTCTCAAAAGGCAAAATGCATAGTAGAATGATACAAAATAGGTAATCCAGCCCAATGCAAGCCGTAAAGGAAGACATTTTATTTCCTTTCAGATTGACAAACTGAAATTTTGATGTAACTAGGACGTTAGTAGAGAAACACATGCAGCTATAGCTTGTTTGGTAGTTGTTGCAATGTCGATACTGAACAAACCAAGTTTGCGATGACTGCAAACATTTTCTTTTATCAAGCAGTCAGTACGTTTTTCAATTATCTATGAAAAGGAAGATGTACCTGGAAAAGTAATCGCAGCACCTTCGTAATTTACTAACATACGGGTAATAATGAAACTTTTCGCCTCGTGAACGGTCTCTTATTCAATGCTTTTCTGTCACATCAGATTGATTACTTCCCTTGTGTTATACGTTTCCTTTGATTCTTTAGTATAATTTCAGTATATTCTGCAAATTTACATTTGCTCCATATAATACATATTTATCATCATTGTATGTTTTCCTTGTGATTGGGAAAGAATAATTCCATCTCGCAATCAAAATACAAGTTTACACTTCAGATTTATGATTAGTCAAAAGAATTATCATTGAGGGTATGAGGAAAGGAAAGAGAGCCGAGAAAAATTATTATTCATTACGTTCAAAAACTGCGCACTTGTCGAATGATTAGAGCGTCAGAAAATTTCCAAATCTACTGACATCATCATCACTATTCATCTCTCCCCAGTTAGCAAAAATTTAGTAATAATCAAACGATGTGGTCAACAGTATCCACTAACACTCCCCATCAAAATTTCTAGCCTTCGTCCAAAATCCGAAACCAGTATTCATAAATTTCTCAATACAAATCTCAAAACATCAGACTATGAATGTCAATATTCTTCGATAGGAAATTAGCATCAGTCAAATTTCCAAGTTGATAATATTGACGGCACTCTACCCTAAAATGCGTGGCAATGATCTTTAGCCTGAATAATTATTGCTATCAGTAGTGGCATTATTGATCATCACGTTGTTAATATTAATGTTGCTTGAAGGCGGTGAGTTAGGACGTCGGGTAAAATGCTTAGAGGTATTCCGTCTGCCGCTACGTCCTGAGTTCAAATTCCGCCAAGGTTGACTTTGCCTTTCATCCTTTCGGGGTCGATTAAATAAGTACCGGTTACGCACTGGGGTCGATATAATCTACTTATTCCATTTGTCTGTCCTTGTTTGTCCTCTCTGTCTTTAGCCCCTTGTCGGGAGTAAAGAAATTGGTATTTTGTTCGTCTGCACGTTCTGAGTTCAAATTCCACTGAGGTTGACTTCGTTTTCATCCTTTCGTGTAAAATGAGTACCAGTTGAGCATTGGGGTCGATGTAATCAACTTGTCCCCTACCACCGTACTTGCTGTATTTGTGCCAAATTTTGAAATCAATATTAATGTTGCTATTTTATATATCTTTTTAGGCGGCCAACTGGCAGAATAGTTAGCACACCCGGCAAAATGCTCAGCAGCATTTCGTCTGTCTTAACCTGCTGAGATCGATTTCCACTGTGGTCGACTTTGCCTTTCATCCTTTCGAAGTCGATAAAATAAGTACCTGTTGAACACTGCGGTCGATAAAATTAACATACCCACTACACTGGAATTGCTGGCCTTTGAAACTAATATTAATGTTGCTTTTATTAACGCTATTTTCTTATTGTTTATAGGAAGTCCCATCGAACGCGAACAATAATATATCACTAGTAACCACGAAATTTGAGAGATTTCCAAAAAAGAAAGAGAGTGGGAAGAAAACATTTTAAAGTAGTCGTCGCAAGAATCATAAAATAAGGTAATTGGTTTACTACAATGTACAATTTCAAATGACGAGAAGAATACATAATTTGTATATTCTTTTCTTTGAGAATTACTTTCGTGTTGAAGGTGGAGTTTAAATACAGCATCTGAAACTAATATGATAGTCCTCGATTTTCTATGTTCACATCAATATAGAAATATTATTGTGATCTTTCAGTTCCTATGAAGAATTATGTCATTACAATAGGTTATATATGAGTTGCTAGGCAACTATGTATTTCCAGAAAAGGATACAAAATAAAATTGATGTAAGACAATTTAATTTTCAACTACCTCCATATTACTATCTATTTATCTTTCTTACTGCTGCTATTTAGACTGAGTAGTCTTAGCAAGCAAATATATTGCCTTTGGTAATGTTCTAAAATTATATAGTCCATTAGAACTATATCTCAGAGAGCATTTCATATTTTGTATTTTACCCTTTCCATTTAGAATGTCATTTTATAAAGTAAATTCTATATAAAATTATAATTCTATTGGTTTAAAAACGAATACTATTATTATGCACCACTGCCATTATTCTACCAGCCAACATATCCACTCACTAGAAAATTAGTTGCCATCATTTTTGTCGCATTTGTTTGCTTGATTAATTGTTTGTGTATTCGACCTGCTACAATAGAAAATAGTGGAGATACGAACTATTTGTTAACAATGAAAAGGAAATCAATAATTATTTTCTCCTGCATTTTGTTTCTTTAGCAACTAATTGGAATAATAATAACGTAGTTCAACTCTATTCAGCATGGCATATTCTGAGAGAGTTACGGTTCATAAAAAAGTTCTAAATAGGTTACCTGGAAAACAAAATGCTATTTTAATACATTTACACACATATTACATTTAAGTATATGGCCCGGCCTTATTCAGCATATATCCTGGGCAAAATGCCGTTTATACACAACTTGAAATTAGTTACTCGAAGAAGGAGATGCTATGTTAATACATTTAAACACATGTTACATTAGTAGAAGATCTTTGCAAACTTTGTAAACTATTTAATAGTTAATATTTCAAAATACATGTCATCTGCACTTTTATTTCATAATGTTTTCAAATAATGTAAGATTAATAATGTCTTCCTTTACATAGATCTGAGAACCTGTGTTTACATTCAAATCAATCATATCGCGGAAAAGCAATTTACGAACATGTAAAACTGCTAAATTAAATCTCGTTGAGCAGCCGTCAGCTGATCCATGATATAGCTCAACTGCTTCCTAGTTAGTGAAACTATTCCAATACAAACAGTAACTGATGGAGGAAGAAATGCAGTTAATTCCACATGTGGCTGTTATTTCAAGGAGAGCTTCTTGGGTGTTTTTTGGCCAACGCTAGCCACGCTATACAATATCCTAGTGCTCGTTCACCTAGAAATGTTTGACCCAACCACGTACTGAGAAATTTAAACGGTGAAACAACATACCTTACAAGATCCAGAACTTTACGAAAGAGAAACCCAACACTGCCTCCTGAATCCGGTCTACTTGGAGATGCAAATATCTTGTAGGCATGGAAAATAAGAAGGCTGGAAATTCTGGTCGCGATGATACCCAAAACATTTATATGAAGTGTGCTGATATCATTGAGCATGCGTATTTATTTCGAAGGTGAGAGCCGGCTAAGATCACTTACATGGCGTTGTTTGACAAATAGGTGAATGTAGAAGGGCCATTAATCGGAAAGACGGCGGTCTGTTATTCTGATGATTTTTTTTTAATGTTTTCCTCAAATACATTCTAATAATTTCTTTTGTTTCCCATTCTTCGGAAATTTCTCGTTCCTTCGTGATATATAGAATTTATGCCATTGTTTGCTTTATGTTTTATTTTGAGAATTTATGCATGTGTACGTTATCTAGCAATGTATTTAGACGCTGCATATATGGTTCATTATTTCCCTCTTCTTTACGTTTAAGGTCGTGTAATTCAAAATCCTCTCTGCGTGTGTTTGTGTTCAGATTAGGTATCGTTCTAGTGTCTGCGGTGTCGGCATATTCTTGTAGTGGTGATTGTAGTTTTGATGGTGTTGATAAAGTTGTTGGTGGTGTTGTACTGCGATATATTCTCCTTCTCTAAAATCTCCCAGCTTTCTGTGAGGGTAGTCTTGTTTTGACATATTTCTTGTTACCTTTCGTAAAGAAGATCTTCTCAATTTTTCATCTTTATCATTTCTCATTACCGGATATGTCTGAATGACTCGAACATAGAAAAGCATTCTTCTTTTGCTGCGTTCGGGTTGGTGGATTCTGTTGCCCACGCTGTTGATGTTGCTTCTGATTTTGTTGTTGTTATTTTGTCATGACTGCTTCTGTCACTCCTTAGGTGCCGCTTCTTCTGTTTTTATTCATGTTGTTTTTGCTGTTGTTGCTCATGTTCATTCAGCGAAGCCATTGTTGTTGTTACTCTCAAAATATGCACGCTAAGTTTGATTTTTGTCTTTTAATATGAATCAAAATACAAAGCCCAAAAAAATCGTTCCCAGAAAAGGGCGAAAGCAAAACGGAATTGACTACTTCCTCAGGAAGCAGATGAGTTTAACGAGAAACGCAAATCAAACATTTCAACCTTACTCTTTTTAAGACAGTTAAAACTGACAAAAATTAAGAATGATTTAATCCATTCACAACTATAACGACCACAAGAACAAAGACAACAACAGTAAGTAGTAATAGTAGTAGTAGTAGTAGTAGTAGTAGTAGTAGTAGTGGTGGTGGTGGTGGTGGTAGTGGAAGTAGTAGTAGTAGTAGTAGCAGCAGCAGTAAGAGGAGGAAGAGAAGGAAGAGGAGGAGGAGGAGGAGGAAGAGAAGAAGAAGATACGCTGTTTCTAATTTAGGTACAAAAACCGGCAATTTTAAGGGGGGGCGTTTAGTGAATGTGATCATCCATACTCCTCGTCAAGGCGGAAGAATGAAAAGTTGACCTTGACAAAAAATGGAAATCAGAACATGAAGATATGAAAAATAAGCAATACTGTCTTATGTTGCTTTTGTAGTAGTGGTGGTGCTGGTGGTGGTCGGGTCGTGCTGGTGGCGTTGATACAGGCCTTGGTGGCGGTCTTGGAGGTATTAGTGGTAGGCAGCATCATTGTAGAGAAGCAAAATGACAAAGGAAAATTTCGAAGGAAATCTATGAAGTCACATTTTTCCGTATTTTCTTTTCATATGTCGACATTGTTTTCTATTGGTTATCATATTGATAATCATTTATCATCGTATTTTTTTTTTAAACTTCGCTCCTGTGAAGATATAAACGACTCTCTTAATCGAAAGAGCTGTTGCAGGAAATTACAACCTATGAGAAGAAAATAATGAAGTAGTGTGAAATACAAAAGCTATAAATGTTTCTTTACACAATATCGCAAATGTTTGATTATATTATTTATTACATTCTTCTTTCTGAGGAACCAGGTCAATGGTCGAGTAGGTCGTCAGAGTAAAAGAAGAGGCACTTGCCCTAAAGAATTCTGAACCTGACAATTTATATCAATGCATATGCAGTTTTTTCCTATTATATTGATTATCTTTCCTTTTTAATACTTGTAGCTTTCATGTATTTGCGAAAACAAAATACATAACAGGTCGAGTGGAAAGTGCGTTGTCAGGAAGAGCTCTCTCATCTATACTCTAGCACGTTAGATCTTTTCCTCTAGGTGCATTAACAACGCTGTGCATGAAACAAACACTATTTGCATTTAGTGAAAGAAAACTATGCATATTACTTGTTAATATATACATACGTATGTATGCATGTGTGTATGCTTGAGCGTGCGTGCGTGGGACCGTGTGCGTATACATGTACATATAGATACATATATATATATACATACACACACATAGATATATATGTATGTATACACACACACACACACACATATATATATATATATATATATATATATATTATATATATATATATATATATATAAGAGTGTTTATAATTATCAATAAATTATTTATATCCGTTATTTTACGATACGGTATATAATATGGTGTAATATTTCCTAACTTTGAAACTGCAATAGAGAATTAACCTTTTATTTCTAAATTGTGGATTTTATATGCCATGTCGCTCGTAGCTAGCTCTATGAGTGATAATATGTGTGATAATAGTGGTTTTATAGTGGTTTTTTAGTGCTATTTCTAAACATGTAAGAGATTTTGCAACCCACTTCGTTATAATTTTTTCATAATTATAAGCACTCTTCTTTTATGTAATTTATTGTAACATATTATTTACATTATTTACATTTGACGGATATTTGTCCCCTCGGCTGATATACACACCCCCAGGATTTATCAGGATTTCTTAGGGAAATATCGAATCTGGGTAAGATGTTTTTCGATGTTGTTATCATCATTTTTAATATTATTATTGCTGTTGTTGTTGTTGCTATTCGGGTCACTACCTGGAATAGAACTCGGGGATCTTGGGATTAGTATCCCACGCCCTTCAACACTACGCCATATGCCCGTGGGCATATCCGTCACGTGTAAATAATGTAAAAAAAATGTACATAACCTCTTAAATATAGAACTGTATTATTATACTACGTTTGGACATTGATATGTTCATAAATAATTATTGTTTACGATATATCTTTCGTAATGTATTTTTACATATATATATATACATATATATATATGTAAATGTAAATATATATATATATATATATATATATATATATATATAGGCGCAATGGCCTAGTGGTTAGGGCAGCGGACTCGCGGTCGCAGGATCGCGGTTTCGATTCTCAGACCGGGCGTTGTGTGTGTTTATTGAGCGAAAACACCTAAAAGCTCTACGAGGCTCCGGCAGGGGGTGGTGATCCCTGCTGTACTCTTTCACCACAATGGCGGTGCCCCAGCATGGCCACAGCTCAAGAGCTGAAACTGGAAAAACAAACAAAACAAAACAAACAAAATATATATGTAAATGTAAAAAAATACAAACTGGGACAAGAACGTGAAACATTTAGAAGACGATACAAAAAACACGGACGGGACATTCGAAGCCTTCAATCTTCAGTCAAGAACCGGATCATCTTCGCAATTTCGGCTGATTAATCTTGAGATTGCTCCGATCTGGCCAGCCCCAAAGGGAAATCTAAGCCAAGCGCATTAGATTCCTTGGAAGAAAGCCTCGAATGTATACAAAACAAGGACGGAAAAACGGACGATGTTACACGAATAAAAATACAAAATACGTAAAAAGAATAATGATAGCACGAATAAGAATACAAAAATACGTAAAAATAATAATGATAATAATAATAACAACAAAAACAGGACGTCACGGACAAGCGTCTTTTCGACAGGACGAGTAAATTTTTGAGCTGGCGTTAGAAGAAAGCCATAGGGCTACAGAGAGACAATATATATATATATATAATTATATATATATATATATATATATATATATATATAAATATGCTTTTTAATGTAAGAGCTATCACCTGCAATTCAAAAGCACTGGATAAACAACTAATTGCAAATTACCAAGTTCATAATTCCCTTGAAATGATGATAATCCATAGAAAGGCCATGTATTTCATAGAAGTGAAACTGCTTGGTTAGATTTTCATACGTATTTAGATACATAGCCACCAAGCAGCATCGAACGTGAAGTAGAGGTGAGGGGCTCACTAACGTACTGTATACCAATACATCATTTCATTACTCTTCACTAAGTGATGATATAGTCCTTAACTTACAGGGCACGTCAAATACTTAAGCATTTTTTCAGGCTAAATAAAATTTTATTCCAGTATCATCAATGCATGTGTCCATTCAGCAAGATTGTAAATAATGACATGGTTGAACAATTTTATTGCAAAAAATCAAAGCAAAGTGTGTTTTTTATTGATTTTTTTAAAGAAGTCAGTAACGTGTTCTAAAAGATTCTGGTGACGTTCTTCGTATAATTTTCTATAAAAATTTCTGTATAAAAGCATCCCTGTAATTCACAGTGTTAACAGGTGTCCCTGATACGAAGCCGATTCATCTGCGAATTTTATAATAACCTGCCAGTCTTATGAAAATATTGATCAAGGTGTATAAATATTTATCAAAGAGAAATTCTAAAGTTAAACAAATAATTGTGGGAGTACTCTTTTGAACATTTTTATCAGTTTAGGCCATTATGACATTATAACTTTAAACATTGGTTACTAAATGCTGCTACATACAGCCAGACATATACACACAAACACTCACACACACACACATATATATATATATACAAAGAGAGGGAGAGGGAGAATGAGAGGTAGAGAGAGGCATAGAGAAGCGACGCAGACAGAATGCAAATGTATTCTCTCTCTGTAGTATATATATATATATATATATATATATATATATATATGTATGTATATATATATATATAATATATATATATATATATATATAATATATATATATATATATATATATATATATATACATATCAGTTGAATAAAGGTAAAACAGTCTGGTTTTCACGTTTTTTAATATGGTATCTTAATATTAAAAACAATATTTTGTAATGCCCATAAAGATAAGTTAGCGCTTTCATACATAGATCTTAATCTTTAAATGAGTTCCCTATTTTTATAGGGAATTCCGTTGAGTATACACTTTTCATTCTCTCGTGTGTTTTTTTATATGTTAGTTTTGTTTTCAGTTCGTTTGTGGAAGCAATGAAATTGCTTTAGTTTGTATGCTCATCATGAAACGTCGAATGAATAAATGTATAGACAAATTAAGGTTAGCTGCATGAAGTTTACAACATATACATATCGATACCACCTTAAACTACTGCAGCGTCTCCATCAGATGTGTCTCCGACGGATCTATGGCACTAACTGGGAGGACCGGATCAGTGATCTTGAAATATTGGAAGGCTCTCGGTGCGAAAGTATAGAAGCTCTTGTGTTAAAGCAAAGGATCAGATGGAGTGGTCATCTGGTCAGGATGAAGGATTCAAGAATGCCAAAACAACTCTTTTATGGAGAGTTAGCTAAAGGAGAACGACCTCCACATAAACAATAAAGGAGGTATAAGGACTTGTTGATGGCTTCCTTAAGAGATACTTGCATCTTTCCTGACACATGGGAGGGTATAGCTATTGATCATGGAGAAGGATCATGCACGAGGGGACAGCTATATTTGAGAAATCTCGAGTTGCGCATGAGAAAGTAAGGAGGGATGTCAGGAAGGGCATCGCTGTTACACTTCCAGATGGGAAGGGTCTTCCTATGATGCTGACATGCAGTGTCTGTACAAAACCCTGCCTTAGTAAAGCTGGACTCAAGAGTCATCTTCTAGTCATAAAGCGAGACAGATGAGTGACAACCTGGCCACTGATGGTGGTGTTACACACCATCCTAATCATATTTCTCAGGCATGGCGAAGAGAGTGTAATTCGGCAGGACTTAAAAGATATGCAAAGGTACATGAAGCCCAGTTATAACTACATCCACCTATTACCGGTAACTGTTATATATATATATATTATATATATATATATATTATATATATATATATATAATATATATATATATATATGTATATATGTATGTATGTATGTGTATGAATGTATATATATATATATGTATGTATATATATATATATATATAGATATATATATATATATATATATATATATATATATATATATATATATACATATCAGTTGAATAAAGGTAAAACAGTCTGGTTTTCACGTTTTTTAATATGGTATCTTAATATTAAAAACAATATTTTGTAATGCCCATAAAGATAAGTTAGCGCTTTCATACATAGATCTTAATCTTTAAATGAGTTCCCTATTTTTATAGGGAATTCCGTTGAGTATACACTTTTCATTCTCTCGTGTGTTTTTTTATATGTTAGTTTTGTTTTCAGTTCGTTTGTGGAAGCAATGAAATTGCTTTAGTTTGTATGCTCATCATGAAACGTCGAATGAATAAATGTATAGACAAATTAAGGTTAGCTGCATGAAGTTTACAACATATATACATATCGATACCACCTTAAACTACTGCAGCGTCTCCATCAGATGTGTCTCCGACGGATCTATGGCACTAACTGGGAGGACCGGATCAGTGATCTTGAAATATTGGAAGGCTCTCGGTGCGAAAGTATAGAAGCTCTTGTGTTAAAGCAAAGGATCAGATGGAGTGGTCATCTGGTCAGGATGAAGGATTCAAGAATGCCAAAACAACTCTTTTATGGAGAGTTAGCTAAAGGAGAACGACCTCCACATAAACAATAAAGGAGGTATAAGGACTTGTTGATGGCTTCCTTAAGAGATACTTGCATCTTTCCTGACACATGGGAGGGTATAGCTATTGATCATGGAGAAGGATCATGCACGAGGGGACAGCTATATTTGAGAAATCTCGAGTTGCGCATGAGAAAGTAAGGAGGGATGTCAGGAAGGGCATCGCTGTTACACTTCCAGATGGGAAGGGTCTTCCTATGATGCTGACATGCAGTGTCTGTACAAAACCCTGCCTTAGTAAAGCTGGACTCAAGAGTCATCTTCTTAGTCATAAAGCGAGACAGATGAGTGACAACCTGGCCACTGATGGTGGTGTTACACACCATCCTAATCATATTTCTCAGGCATGGCGAAGAGAGTGTAATTCGGCAGGACTTAAAAGATATGCAAAGGTACATGAAGCCCAGTTATAACTACATCCACCTATTACCGGTAACTGTTATATATATATATATATATATATTATATATATATATATATATATATATATATATATATATATGTATATATGTATGTATGTATGTGTATGAATGTATATATATATATATATGTATGTATATATATATATATATATATATATATATATATGTGTGTGTGTATGTGTGTGTGTGTATGTCTGTGCACTAGTGTTTATATGCAACGAAAGCCAAAATCAGAGGATCTCTCATAGAGGCTGCTGCTGTATTGTGTGTTCTAACACAACATACAAGTGAAGATAAATATTACACTTTGGAATTAATACTGCTTCTGTCGCTAGTAATTATTAATCAATAAGCCCACTTACTCTTTGCGACTTCATAGCCTCTTAGGCACTGTGATTCTATGTATAACACTAGCAGGTACATCACTGCTATCTACTATCCAAAAGACCAGTGAAGGCCGAAATCACAAGGACGGGTAACCTCGCCGATGACGATGGCTATAGACCTATCTACTCACTAGCGATGTAGATAAATCTGAAATGCACCAAAATCTAATATGAGAGCTTCTCTCATAACTCTGGGAGTATTGTATCTAAGATCACCTACATTTTATGAGAGGATAAATAATTTGTGTGTGTGTGGGCGTGTTTGAAATATTCACAAAATCATTAATTTTAGCTGCAAACAAGTTTTATTGACATCAATGAGTTTGTATTAAACTAGCATATGTCAAAATCAAGTTTGGAAAACAACATCCATTACGTTGTATCCGTTTTCATTGATACATTTCTAAAGGCGTTCTTGGAAGTTGCGGCTTAGGCGCATACACACGTGTTTTGAGGTATCTCCACAAGAAATAATAACACATGGACAAATCAAGGGACCGAGTGAGGCAAGGAATATCAGCAAACCTGGAAATGGGGCAGTCACCGAAGAGAGGGCGAAGAGTGCCCATTGAGGCTGTGGCTCTGTAGGCCGACGCCGCTTTATGCTGAAATCACATACGTCGAACAGACATACGTTTACATCGTAATTCAGGCACAAAGAAGTTGTTTATCATCTCGATGTAACACTCGGAGTTCACAGTAACAGCATTTCCATTATCGTCTTCAAAAAAATAAGGACCAATGATGGCAACTTTTCCAACAACACAGCAAACCGTAACTTTTGGGGTGTGCACTGGTTTTCCTGCGGTTTTCTCGGATTTTCAAGAACCCAATAACGACAGTTCTTTCGATTCACCATGCCACTGAGATGAAAATGGGCTTCATCACCTATTAACAAAATGAGTATGTCATTGGCGTCAAAAATTGCTCCATTTGACGGGCGAATTTAAGCTGCTGTGAATTGTCCAATGGTTTAAACTGTTGCCCAATGATCAATTTGTACAGGTGGAAATTCAGGTGTTCGTGCAAAATACGCCTTACCGATCGATAATCGATGGTAAGTTCGATGGAATGCCTCCGAGCAGAGCGATTTGGATTCCGTATCAAAGTTTGTCTGACGCATTCCACATTTTCCTGGCTCCTCAATATTATCCTATTCATTTGTTTACACGTGTACGAAGTGCATTCAACCAAGATTGTGTTGCTGGTGGGAAGTGCCGAATTTCGGGGTATGTTGAAGTGGCGCCGAAACTCACGCTGAACTGCTGTGATAGGCTCGATGTACTTCTCGTAACTGCCCTAGGCAAACACGCGTTGCTCTATCGTCTATAGTGCCATGGCTTCACATGAAAAGAACAAAAAATACTAAGACACCACGGACAGAATGTTACCTGTCAGACATACGTACCTCTCTTTGGGGCTGAGTAATCAAAATCTCAAAAGCAACCTTTCTTTCAGCACCCCCTCTCTCTTTCTCTCTTTATATATATATATATGTGTGTGTTTGTGTCTATGTGTGTTTATATGCGTGTATGTATGTATGTATAATATGTGTACATGAGGTGTGTAGGAGTGAAGGAAGAAGAGGAGTCAGATGAAGAGAGGAAGAGTGTTGAGCCCATGTGATGCAAAGGAGCGACGAAAGAAGATTAATTTATGTTCACGTCGAAGACGGGAGTCTAGATGACCTCTGTGAAAAAACAGTTCGAACACAGAATTTGTAGTAAATGAAGAGTAGAGCAGTGATGAGGCGAGACCTAGATGTCTTTGACGAGATGGATTTCTCTGAGGTGCTCTGCCAACCGGTCAACCAAGCAGCGCCTAGTTTGACCAATGTACAGACAAGGGCAGAAAGACTAGGTGATGCAGTAAATGAAGTGCAGGTAAAGGAGTCTGTGATGTGATAGAGACGATGATGGGTGCCTGTGCGGATGGTGGTGTTAGAGAGGTAGTGCCAAATAAGGCAGCGTGGGCGGGAGCAAGGGAACGAGCCAGTTTGGGAGGTGGACTTAGCAAAGAGACTGTGGTCCAGAAGGTCCTGCAGGTTGTGGGCTCGTTTGAAGGAGGAAAGTGGTTGGTTGGAGAAGATGTGCGAGATGTTGGGGTCGGACTTGTGTTGCGGAAGGCTCGGAGATTGGAGCGTTTGAGGGTGTTGTGAAAGGGTGGTAGGTGACGGGAAACGCAAGATGGGAAATGGCTGTGCAGGTGCGGGGAGAAAGAGCAGAAGCACGCCCCACGAAACATGCCCTGGCAAGGGTAATATGGGTATTGGTGAGGGGATATCGATGAAGGATGAAGTGGTGAGCCATGAGTTGAAACTGAGTCTCAATGTCATGTTTGTCACCGTAGAGCTTGGGGATGGAGAGCTTGGTGCTGATAGGATGGGAAACGGAGAATTTAATGCAGGAGCGCGAGTCTGTGTGTTTGTAGTGGATGGAGGTAGTGAGACCGGAGTGATGCATACTGACAGACATGTCTAAAAGTGCGACGGAAGAGTTAGAAATAGGGCAGGAGAATTCGAGGGCAGGATGGAATGATTGGGCAAAAGAGTGGAATGAGTTTAATTATCCACGGGATAGTGAGGTTGCACCGATACAGTCATCGATATAACGACCTTATAGTTCGGCAGTGGGACCAGTAAATCGTGAGAACATTTGGGGCTCAAAGTATCCAAAGAAAAGGTTCGCATAGTTGGGGCTCATATTCGTTATACAGTTATAAAAGAAAATGGAGATAAGGTAGTTACCAACAATGTATTAAGAAATTGGTCACCTTCGCCTTCTCCCCCTCTCATCCTTTCTCTAATTCTTTTTCTCCCCTACATCGTTTTCTCTCTGTCCCTCTCTCTGTGTCTCTCCCTCCCTCTTTCATCTTTACTCTCTCGTTGTTCACACGTGACCATCATCCATCTTTGTTTTCCAAAAGTTTTCATCTTTCTTTTCTTCCGGTCTGTTGCACAGAACAGACTTGTTCTTGTCTGACTCCTCTCCTATCTTTTCTCCTGTCAAAGAATGTCCCTCAGCGTTCGCCCGTCTGGATCAGCAGCCCTCACTATTTGTTTCACTGTCCTGCTTTTGTTATCAAATTTGACCTTCTACAAAATCCCAAGTTTTATGTTGGTTTGCGGGAGCAACTGTTTTCTCGAAGGCACATATTGTCGTGAATTGCTCGAAATGTGGAGTAGATAAAGAGTCGAAAATCGATGTAGAGTCGTTCTTTATGTTACTTGTCTTACGTTCCATTTGTTTGTCTCATTGTTCCCAAAAAGAAAGGCTCACCACTTCATGCCCACATATATTTTATTTATATTATTATATGATTGAACGCAACGCCTCCATTTCCTATAATTATATGTATATATATATGCATATGTATATGTGCATTTGCATATGCATTATCCAGATGGGTATTACAAATCCTTCTCTTTCCTCTAAGCTTTGCTGAAGAATAAAATATAAATTAGTTCGCAATAATTATATTAAGCCTATTGATGGATTTATATCAGGCAGTGCAGTTTCTAAAACTGGTACACTACAATTATTTTGGATTAAATATTTATTTTGCTCCAAATCATATATCTATTGAAATGATTAATTCCAATGCAATTATATTCAATTAATAAGGCAACTGACTTTTAAAATGTTTATTCTTTCTGCTTTTGTTTTCTAATGGCAAAATTGAGATTCAATATGAAATAAGTGGTTGAAGGCGACTTGAAACAGTTTGAGAAATTAAAGGGAATAGTAGTTACACTATAATTCCACCTCATGTTATGCGATTCGTTTGTTACAAATTGTATATATTTTAATTAAATATCAATATAACTTTCCCTTATATTGTTATATATGATTGAACCTACGAGGGTGTATATACCTGGAGGGATTGAGTATCATAATACATGGGGGACGTCGTTTGCACTAGATTACGTGAAAAGTATTAATTATTTAAGGAAATTCACATTTACATACGTAGCACGATACTGAAACGTAACAGTCTACTTCCAAGAATAAATTGGAAGCGGAGAAACGCAACATAGAAAATTAAGATCGCTATTTGAAAGAAAATATTCAGCAGCTATTTATTCATGTCCAATTATAGTTCTTTATTGTAATTTAGTATTTTAGTCATTATTCTATTTGTGATAAATTTAAATCATCTCCAACCCTTGAATATAAGCAGATACGCGCTCACACACACATACACACACGCGCACACACATGCATATACATACATATATACATACAAAGACGCACATATATACGTGCATATATATGTATGTATATATATAATATATATATATATATATATATATATATATATATATATATATATATATATACGTGCATATGTATACAAGTGTGTGTATAGAAATGTATGCATATGTATATATATATATATATATATATATATATATATATATACACATACATACATACATAATTTTTCTAAAATCTATTTACATACTCATTTTAATTGTCTCTTTACAATATCCGAAAATGCTATTCATTCTAAACTTTCCAGTGAATTCTCTATTAATTTCCTTCTACATTATTTTCCACCATCCGATATAAATTTCTATACTACCAACATCATTAATGATGTCATCATTTTCAGCAACGAAGAGCAAACGTGTGCTTGTATACGCCACCTTCATAAAAATCAACAAAAATTACTCAATTAGGTGAAATTGCAATGTCCTGTGATAATACGGAACACAAAGGAACGACATATTTGTTTCTGTACATAGACTATTATAAACCTATTGTGATGTATAAACACATTTGGCATAATTGAATATACGCTCTTTTAAGAAAATATGATATCCGGATCTAGGCAGTGTGCTAATATAACGAGCACAATGAAATAACAAAATAACAACTCCATGCAAATATAATAAACAGACTAAAATGATAAAGCAGAACGTATCCGTTGCATTCGAAACTACGTAATTCGCAAACCCCAGTCCCGCCAAGAAACAAAAGAATTCCGTACAGTTCAGTATATCATCTGTATTTGTTTTTCGTTAGCACCTCCAGATGTCAAGAATTCATTCATCAATTCCGTACCAATCACACTGCGCCCAAACTAATTAGATGTAGGAAACTTAAAATAATTAAAATAATCATATAAAGAAGCTGAATAGTAACGCTGTCAGTTTGAGCTGTATGCCATAATTATACATACATACATACATACATACATACATACATACATACATACATACGTGTGTATATGTGTATGTGTGTGTGTGCCTACTTCTATACATAGATAGAGAGAATTTCAGTGACGCCTAGTGATACAGATCCTTGTTAAACAGGATTCCTGCTGCTCAAATTCATCATGAGAATGTTTACAAGAGATAATGGATGTTCCTTTTGTTGAGAAACAATTAGATTCAGAGAGTTTCTGAGAACACTATATTTTGAGAGTGAATCATAGGACTGAACTTCATGTATCAGAAGTCTGATTGGCCTCTTAACAAACGTCCGAGATGTGTACATTGTACGTCTGTCCAATCAGCGCTTCTTTCCAGCTGTGTATTCTGCAGTAAGGTGCTATGCAATATGTTACGCTGTAATTATTTGCCGTCAATGTTGCGAATTGACTGTGCCTCTAAAAGGTGTATGGAACAATTTGCTTGATTCTACCGGGTTAGTTGTTTGTACATCGTGGTTGTACCGCTGTCTTGTGCATCGAACTGAGGATATTTATTGGCTTAGATGACTGCGAATTATTTTGGAGCCTTTGAAAATCGTAGTAAAGCCTTGAAGTGAGAGGTCTTAACATAGTCGATTAGCAAAAAAAAAAAAAGAAAACGAAAGTTACGATGCATTAGAGCATTAATTGCCGAATAGCCATAACAGGAAAAAGATTAAAACTTGGAAGAATGGTAGATGGTGTGGGTGAGTGTGTGGAGTGAATATCTATGTATGAGTGTGACTGTTCGGTTGATAAAACGAGTTCCGTGATATACAGAATCCTGCACACTGAAATTATTTTTGTCGGAGAAGAGAAAATAAATTATGCATTTCCTTCTCCTTCTATGAAGTCCAGGTCCTAGTTGCAGATGCTGTTGAGATGGAGGAATTATGCAAAGAATATTTGTGACAAGGTGAAGTAAAGATAAACGTAAGAAGCTACTTTAATAGTGAGTTAATAAGATTGTAGGACACTTACGTGGAGAATTGAACGCTTAGGACTGAGAAATATAACTAAAGGTGGGAAATAAGAATTATATTGTTACAGAGTGAAAACTGGCGATATGCGAAACGAAATGTTTCAGGTGATCTCTCTTGCACGAGGGGATGCCAATCACAGTCCAGATTTGAAAACTCAAACATAGACTCTAAAGAAGATATGAAATACTAAGACTAAAATATTGACAACAAACAGAATTGGCGTAACCTTAGTGAATGTAGACATGCATTGATCTTCTCTCTTTGTTCCTTCGTGCCACATGGACTCACCTAACCTCTTTTCTTCATCTGATACCAACCACACCTTCTCTCTTTATTTGACACCTATCGCTCACGGATGACCACACCTCCCATATTCAACTGCCCCATACACCTAAAAACCTGTATACCGCCCATCTCTGTACCTTTGCCCACACGTACTACTATACACACACCCATACAAACTGTTCAACTCGCCACTCACTTTGCACTCCATTACACACACACCCACTCCGAACACACAAGCACTTACCATTTCTCAGCACTCACACCACACACGATTATTGACACACCAGAACACATATTCAATAGCGTCATTACACATAACACTAAACGAACAGCCACACACACTGTTTAACACAGTACACATACCACACACCTTCATACACACTCCCACACCCACACAAGCACTTAATATCTAAACAGAGACAATATATGTACACACACGCTACACTCATAAACACACGTTACACACTTAGAGAAAAATAACTTTCGCGCACATTCATACACTATACACATGAACACTATTTGGTTATACACACACACCACGTGGAAAAGGACACATCAGCTGCTACACACAACACTCACGCACACACACTTGAAACTCACTCGTCCCCATTCACGCATACACAATTACGCTCTCACACACATCATTATTGCCCACACACACACACACACACACATGCTTGCACACATTACCTTATTTGGATCGCCACCACTATTATTATCTCCCTTTTATTCAACCTCTCTTTATTATTACCTTCTTTTCATTCACTCTCTTTTTTCCAATGATACGCCACGTTGGACCGCTGAACTCTACAAGTTTTTTTCTCATTCTTTCTTTCTATTTATCTTATCTTATTCCTTTCAGTCGAACAACGTAGGCTCGAAATGTAAAAGACTCCCATTTTTCTCGAGCATCAAATTTGTTTGTTGTTCCTACACTCGTCGTCGGCTTTTTTATTATTCTTTTTTTTTATAAATTTGGACTATATATATATATATATATATATATATATATATATATATATAATATATGTGTGTGTGTAGAGAGAGAGAGGGGGGGGGAAGAGAGAGCGATAGATAGAAAGGGAGAGAGGGAGAGAGGTTTTAAATGTTGATGTAACCATGTTGATCTGATGATCTCTTGAGCTTTCTTCCATTATTTGCATTACTGTGTGAATATATAACGGTATTGTATAATGCTGAGAATATATGTTTAATGCAAACATATACACATGATTTTTGCATACTGAATTACAGAATTGATAAGATATTTAGACTATTGCGAAACGCCTGTAACCCTATGGAAGTTACTTGGTTATGTAAATATATATATTCACCTCTGACATCTCATGACTTTATGTTCACAAACACACAGGCACACACATACACACATATATATAGGAACTCTGTGTACGCGTATGTATGTGTATGTGCCTGTATGAGTGCGTATGTGTTTATGTGTGTTGATGTGCGTGTGTGTGCGTATGTTTGTATTTATGTGTTTGTGAATGTGCAGTATAACTGACATATCGAAATTAAATATGTATGACATGCAAAACTGAAATAGTTGTCGGTTACTGCATGAAGGGTTACTTAGAATCAACAATTCTGCGTATAATGTTGTATTGAATTGCCGTTACTATATCGGTGATTTTATGCTGTGCTGATTCTACACAATACCTCAAACCTTTCACAAACCTTTCATCAGCTCGAATCTAAAGAGCAAAGCACTTGCCTACGATATTCCTTTTTAAATATATTGTTGACAATAATGTGTTTTAAAACTAATTTTAATTTACTTCTACTCTGTTACAAAAAAACGATATCAAAATTTCGACTTAAAGAGTATGGTGCTTCATAATACACAAATACATTATTTTGACATGTATTCCTTCCTCAGAATAGTCTTACCGAAGCTATAACACATAGTGCCAAAGAAAAAAATGTAAATAGCTGATGAATACGTTAAATTAAAAGTTCGAAGAAAAATTTGTTTTAATTATATCTATATCTTTATATTGTTCATATCCATGCATATATAGGCATATATATTACTGTAAATATCAAGTAAAGTAGTTTAATATGTAAAAGGTAAAGTATAACGTAAAGCAAGGGTGAACAAAATCTATGATAAATTGAGGTACTTTATCTACAGCTACAATACATTTTAACTCTTGGTACCATTGTTTTTTGTTTCGTTTTTTTGACCGGTTTAACTCTACTATGTGTCTTTGTACTTATAACTGCTATTTTTCTATGTAACGAATTTAAAAATACTTTTTGTTAGGATATGAAATCAGTAGTGAATTTCAAATTTAGTTTCTTCTCTGTCGATTCCTTAAAATGCGCTCAATTAATTTATATCAAACACAATGGGTATTTTTATTGGAGTTATTTGAATTGATCCAATAAGTGTATCTAATATTTCGTTTATTGCACTATATGTACATTATTTATATTTTCAATAACCAGTAATGAAATGCAAACGCACACAGGCCAAATTTGATTTCAGGACGTATATGGATACAAATGCAGATAATAAAGCACTTTTCGATTAATTCAGGCAATTCACAAAGCAAATTTCAATTAATTGGTGAAAAGTCTGAAGATAAGATTGTATATTTCTTTCATCTCCTTTGAACTCTTAATCGTTTTTACGTCTCACCTGTTACTCAACATAAAAATTTCAGTAAGAAAACCGATGCATTTATCTTTCTGTAAATCTAATATTGGAAAATGAGTTGTGTTCAAAGAAAGATGAATAATATAACAAATGGAAAATAAAGAAATTACTTTTTGCCACGAAATATATATATAGTTTGAAGAAGCTTTTCTGAAGCAGGTTCAATAAAAGTATTTTTCAACGGTTTCTATATTTATCCTTTGTTTATAGTAAACATCAAATTTTACAACTAAGATCTACGTCTAAACAGATTTATACTACAGCGAAAGCAATATAACATTGTTAAGTAGAAATACTGATATGATGAATTATTTCTCCCATTGAGGTATACATTTCTATACCCTCCATAGCATCTATCAATGTCTCGACGTCCATGGTGAGATACATACTGCGAGCTAATATCTTTTAAATTTCTAACTCAATAGATCATTTCTGTATACACAAACGTACAAATATATATATATATATATATATATATGCATATATATACATATATATATATATATATATATAATATATATATATATATACGAATCTACATACACACACTCTCTATGTCTCACACACACACATGCACTCAAACGCACGTGCATAGATAGATAGGTAGATAGATAGATAGATAGATAGATAGATAGATAGATAGATAGATAGATAGACAAACACAAAGGCAGGTAGCCGGATAGGTAGATTACTTTGGTTTTTCTTGCAAAAACGGATTATTTCTTATGTTTGACATTTTTTGTGATTACAGTATGTTCATTGAATCTCTAAATGTTTAACTGTCCAGCTGACAGTAGATTATTTTTAACTAGAATAGAACACAATAGACATCATGCGTTTTTATCGATTTATAGAAGCTCATATATGTATTATTCATATCATATCTTTCGAAACAGCCATACCTGTGGATAAATACTTTTCCATGCAAATTTAAGTGATAAAGATTAATGTCTCATAGACATGATTAGTAAATCGAGGCCCGTAATATTGAAACCGAAGGTAGTAGATATCACGAAAAGGGTAAGCACCCAATGTAAGCAACGAAAAGCAATTTGTCAATCATGAATTAGATTTACATTTACTATGATTCCAATATCATTCTGCGCAGAGTAGTGGGGGTATCTCTTGGATATAGCAAGAAGTGAAATACCAGGAAAAATATTAAAATATCCCTAATGAAATGGTGTAAACAATATTTGTTTCAGAAAAATAACAAAAGGAAACAAGTTTAAGTTCAGTATAAAGATTTCAAGTATCCGGACCAAAGTATATAAGTGATTATATTGAAAACTTTGGTACTGAAGTGTAGCCTCTGCTAACCCTCGATTATCGAATAATTTCACTTCAATGAGTGGAATATTTTAATAGAATATTTTCAAGTAATAAGTAAATACGCACAGAAGCAAGTTAATACATATACTAAAAGTACGTTTGCACATTGCATATGGAAAAAGTTTTTACAATCATATACATAGTAAGGAGAAAAAAAACGGAAACAAAACTACAAAAGGGAGTGACATATGATTGGCGAGAGGCGTCTTTTAGAGCCTCAGTTATATCTAAGCTTAAACCACTACCAACATCAATAATTTTTTAGATGCCTTATGAAATAATTCAAATAATGTATCCAATGAAAAGCAATTAGTCAATCATGAATTATATTTACATTCACAATTATTCCAATATCATTCTGCGTATAATATCTAGAAAAATCTATATGAAGCAATAGTTTAAACCCTAAGTATCGATGCAACAGTTATAATGAGGATGCACAATTAAGATTATGTTAGTAATCGAAAATTATTATAGTTTTACATTGGTTAATTTTGCAGAAAGTTGTAATCACAACTGTAAAAATAATGAGGACTAATTAATAACTTGAAATTAATGATCTCTTTATTCATTAATGAACTAATTGTGTCAAAGCGTATTATCGTGATTAAGCAGAAATGGGGTGCTAATGAAATTCAGCTGTGATTCACGATTTGATAAAGCATAAAGAAATGTCAAGTCGCCCGATGTAATTCACATCGGCTCCGATATGGAAATTGTTATATGTATCTATATGTATTATGTATCTTTCCATTTCATCCTTTCCGGGACGATAAAAGAAGTATCAGTCGAGGACTATGGGTGATGTAATTGATTTACTCCCTATCATCATGTTGCTGCCCTTGGGACAAAATTTGAAATTATTATTACTAGTCATATTTTTCTTCTTTCAGTCATGATTCTCTTTCGTTTTGAGAGTCTTCCTTGTAACTCAGGTTTTGCTGGATCTTCTGGAGTTTTCATGCGTTACGAGCTTGCTCCCACAGCCTAGTGTACCGTGTTGTGTTCTTCTCAGTTACCTATCTCGATTACTTTGGCCGTGCCTTGGAGGCAAAGCTTTTGTAACATTATTATTATTATTATTATTATTATTATTATTATTATTATTATTATTATTATTATTATTATTATTATTATTAAAGTCAAAATTGAACGAAGAGTGCCATTGTTATCGAATGAACGATATTTCGACATCTTGTGTGTCTTCAACTGGTTCAAAAAATAAATTTGTCAATCCACTTCCTTTTGGTTAATATGGAAAGGATTGAGGTAAATCTTCCTGAAGATATAGAGTCAAAATTCAAAGGAGAGTGCCATTGTTATCTAGTGAACGATATCGAAATATCGTTCACTAGATAACAATAGCACTCTTCTTTGAATTTTGACTCTATATCTTCAGGAAGATTTACCTCAATCCTTTCCATATTGTTGTTGTTGTTGTTGTTGTTGTTCTTCTTCTTCTTCTTCTTCTTCTTCTCCTTCTTCTTCTTCTTCTTCTTCTTATTATTATTATTATTATTATTATTATTAGTATCATCATCATCATCATCATCATCATTATTATCATAATCATCATCATCATCATCATCATCATCATCATCATCATCATAATTGTTGTCGTCTTCATTATTAATGTCATGTTCTAATTAGCACGTTTATCATAACATATATTTTACTATTTTTTGTCTCCTAGGTTTTTATAGCCATTAAAATGCAGTGAAATTTACTGATGATTTTGTAATGAAATTTACGCCAATTCAGGGATTTGGCTTTATTCGTTACACTGTTCCAAGTACTGTAGCACTTCGTTATTGATTCATTATTTTTTCTTAAGAAATTATTAGAATTTAATGAAAAATGCATGAAATCCAGTAAGTGCTTCCTGTCATTTTCGACAGAAGGAAATTAGTGGATAGGAAGCAATGAGGGCAAACAATGTCATTGACATCAATACTACTTTATAATCATCACTTTTAATCATATACGGATTACAGAATTCGCATCACCATTGTCTGTAATTGTTAGTAAATAAACTATTACAATTGCAAAAAAGAGCTGCAGAAGCAAAAGTCAAGGGCAGCTCAAGATATATGTCGTTTCCATGTGCTGAGAGGAACACAGCTGAACAGCCTCAATGCACGGACAGCTGCAGTCGAATTTTCATTCATCATAAGAAAATTTCAACAAAAGCAACTTTTCTTGTGCAGAGTTAAACAAATGTCCTTTCGAACAAATTACTCTTGCTGCAAGGACGGTAGGACTTAAACTACATCTAATGCTTTAGACATTGAAGATGCTGAATACTGAAAGAAATCATGAATAGAATATAATGAAAAGGCTGAAAAAGGAATAAGTGATATGTATAGGAGATATAATTTAAAGCTAAACAGCATCGCTTTGGCTGTACCAAAACACAGCAACCGAAATTGTGCAGCCCGATATTCTAGAAAAAGCTATTAATTAACAATAAAATTCATTTCAGTGTTCATAAGAGCGCAGTAAAGAGGAGTTTGGGTTAAAACGAGCTGACAAAATAACTTCAGCAAGTAAAATTATAGCAACATGGCAGATTTTGCAAAATAAGCTACCATACACTTAATAACGATAACGCAAAACTACACATCCGTTGTAATGAATTAAGCTAGAACTAAAGTGAAACAATTTACCTGCCCATGTTAAGCAGCTATGGTGTTTAAACCACTTTGGTTCATCCCATATTGGAGGCGTGGTTGTTCTCTTTCGAAAATCAAAGCTACAGCTGGGCACGTGAAACACGATCATGAAATTTACTAGCAGCGAGTTTTCTTTACAGGATACTGACCGCTGATGTCTAATATTCTTGAGGTATTAGATGAATTTTGTGGTAGTAGCCAATAGAATAAAGATAGCACAAAATCATGGGAACCCTACTCTAGCACTTTCAATTGTCTGACTTCATTTCCCTAATGCTCCTATGAAAACTTAGACAAACTGCAGTCGCATCTATGTCAAGCTTAGAGTTCTTGTTGCCTTCAGCTATAGATTAATATGCGTGCGTTATCCAAAATTTTATATATCCGCTTACACAGAACGGTTATTTGTAAACTGTAAATAAGAAAATATCACGAAACACGCTCCCAAACTAACATGAAAACTAACATATTTTCTTAATGTGAAGAAATATATCCGTTTAAAATATTTGGAGGGACACGAGAAAAGTCATCATTGATAACAGGTAATATAGCACTATAGCCCACTCATGACAAAAATTACATTGGCATTCATAATTTAGGTAAAAAGTATACATAGCTAAAGAGAATAAAGAATAGGAGTAGATTAGAAGAGACGCATATATCTGTATAGGACGCTCCCGCTGGGAGTGTCCTTCAGTATTTCCATCGTGGTGAACCACGTGGGATATGTGTTCTATGAGACGAAACACGAATTGATGAATGTTTTCTTCTGGTCTGTGAAAGAGAAAGAGCGTGTGCAGCAAACTATGTCATGGCACCTACCTGTCTGCTGTGTTCACATACTAATTTCAACTATCCATGCAACATTACTTTTTAATAAATATGTCTGATGAATTGTGATGAATTGCTGTGTGTGATGTGCGATTATGTAATTGAATGTCTGCTGCTATAATAGAGTAAGGACGTTGATCAATGTGCATACGTTAAGCTTTCGATAAAAGCCAGGAACACTACTTAGCCACTCTCCGCTCTTCTAAACACAAACTATAATTATATCCGCCTTCAAGGATTGTATCAGTAATCGGTTTTAATGACACGTCGTTTCACACCGTAGGATCAGTCAGAAAATGACGTCCCTTCAATCGGTAGTTTTGCGAAGGTTGAAAACTTTGTGTCAGATCTATTTCAAACTGATGACAAGATAATATTGTTTGCATATGTAACTGCCTGACGACGCAAATCTTGGATACCGAGGTAGACGGCAATACCCGAAACAATAACTCATATGTAACTGAACTCAAACAGACAATGTCCATTTTGGCTCGGAAAATCCGTATCAATGTTTTATCCTAGCATCAAGCCTATAAAACGGTTTTGTTCCACCGAATAAGAAAGCACGAATACTACGTATCTTGTGTCAAATAATTTGTCAGTCACAATATTACCGCTAACATGTTCACTATGATAACTTTCTTAAATGCCACTTCAGATATCAACTATGTTGAGCGGCAAGCAACTAATCTTTTACTGTTTATTTTCTGAAGTCCGTCGGTTGCATACTATAATCTCACAACAGAATTGTCGGAGTTACAAGCCTAACAATATGTCTGATGCGAATCGAAACGTTGTTTTTTCAGGGAAGGGATTATGCGCACAATCCCACAACAGTTATCTTACAGGAACCGGTGACTCGGTAAAGGACTAAAAATCAGATTTTCTGACTCTTCTTGAAGAGAGGGAAATGGGAAATAAAAGGTAGCAGTGTGGCCAGTCTCACTGAAATGGGCTGGGAGAAATTGACCGCGGAGAAAAAGACAGAAGTGTCAGTGACGTATATATTTGTCTATGACTTATTGTCTGAGCATCAGTCTTTATCTAAGACGGTTATTTTTCTTCTAAACGGGAGCAGGTACCACTCTCAAGGAAACCTATCGGTTGTCAACTACATCTACCTAGATGTAACTGGTTAGCGTTGCTCATGATGCACAGGCAGGCATTCATAATAAGACATTCATTCTTCGGACCACTGCAACGACATTTTGTTTTACACGTATGCTCCCCATTTAATGGTACGATTATCTAAAGCACGGCTGTTTCATCGTATTGCAATCCAAAACCCAGTTTGGACATTTGACATTTAAAAGCTAAGCAACACAGTCGATCTGATAGTAATCTTGAATCCTACTCGAGGTTAGCCTGTACAATAATGATTTTGCTACAGAGAAGAGAGCATCATTTTCTGGAAGTGTTTACCATACATAACGAAAATGAACTCTTTTTTGCATAAAATGACTCCAGCGTTTCGTAAAAGGTATATGTTTTTACTAGAAAGTGGGCCGTCACTATACGGTATGTTTTTTTGCAAGAACGTGGACAGTTTCTGTGAAAATAACATTTTTCCTAGATTTAAAGCGAGTTTTCTGCAAAATGGGCTGTTATTGATAGTAAATACGTTATTCAAGTCTTTTATTAAAGGAAGAACATCTATCTTTTAGTAAAATATTTATGCTTCTTTCTATGTAAGGCATCATCTCTAACTCTCTGAAGAAACCAGGAAATGTCAGCTAGCATGGCGGAACTCCAATTCCAGTTACACCGAGTTTCCATTTGACTTATGTCTTGGTTGAATCTCTCTCCGTGTTCGTCGCTAACATCTGCTTCAGTTTGAATAAATAAAGCTTGATGGGAATGCAAATAGCGAACTTTTAACAAAATATCACACCCTAATGATTTGTACAAATCAATCAACTTTTCTATAAGTATTTATAGTTGACTGCTCTGTGCTTCCCGAGTAGAACGTTTCATACATTTCTGAAACTTTGCCATGCATCCAATTTCAATACATTTAAGGTGTTTTCAAAATTATCGTCTGTCAAAAGTTGCCGAATGAGGGGACCGACAAACACCCCTTTTAGATTTTCACATGGCTTAATTTGCGAAACTTAGTTTTCAAATACAAAAACGGTTTCTCTTCTAGATCTAACTGTTTGAGTTGCAATGGAGGCAAAATTATTTTCTCCTTAGCAACTACTGGTTCACGTATAACGTTATGTGAACCTATATCTGATTCAATTTTCAATGGCCATTCACTAGAGGTGTAATGCTCTTTCCGAGCATGGGCTGTCCCATTGACACAAAAAGCATACGTCCTTAGTAAACCCAGCCTGTAAGTCAGTTACAATCGCTACATCTTTCAAGTCTGGACAAATCATCCGATTACGCTCATTATATCTTATACAACCTGATATGAATGACAAATTTTCGTACGTCTATTTTAGAACAACAGAATATGCTACGGGAAATGTCGGAAGTATATTACCTATGTGCAGTACCACAGCTTCAGTACTATAAACCGAAGCGTCTATGAATAGCCTACAATCACTATGGTCGTATATTAAGCCAAGCTCTTCAAAGCGCCTCGGTACGTCGTTACAATAACACAAACTGACATTCATTTCAATCTTTTCTATTAAACCATCTATACGGTTTCTAAATTTGTAATGCTGATATCTTTAGTTACTAAGTTTCTTTCCTTTAACCTAGAAGCCAGTAACTCGCTCTGCATTTTCGTTCATTCCAAATCCCGAACAAGAGCATTTAACTAATCTTGTGCTAGGGGTTCTGATCTGGACTGTTCTGATGTATGCACATACAACTCATGTTCTTCACAATTCTCTTCTGATTCACTAGTATCGGATAAAACAACATTTGCTGGTACCACAGGTATCCAAACGCTGACCGAATGAGGTAGAGGCCAAGTGGCGGATTTCAGATTCGGATACACTAACGATGACGCACTCTTCGTTGATATACCTGTTAAGAAAATAAATTATATTATAGCATTTCCTATATTTAATGTATCGAATAAAAATTAATATATTTAGATACATATATGATAGGCTTAATGCAAATAAAAACACACCTTTAACATCTACAAGACAGAAATAGCACTCAGAATGGTGGTCTTGAGATTCGCGCTAAATCATTGGAATGCCACACTGCTCACTTCTTGACTTTGCCAAAAACTATTTTGAAAGACCATTGGTACATGTTGCGCAACAGATATGTGTTGCCCAAAGTTTATCTTGGTCTCCAAAATATAAGTTATACTGGATTTTAATTTTATTTTACCTCGGCGTAATGTTCCTAGCATTCTTCTGGAATGTTACAACACCTTAGATATAACAAAATTCGTCAGGGTGATTTCTAAACTGCGGTCTTGGCATTTTAATGCAATTTCTATTCTAATTAAAGATTTAATTAAATATTTGTAATACCGCTTTTTTTTTTTACACACGGCGTAATGATCCTAGCATTCTTCTGGAACGTCACAGTACCACAGATATAGCAAAATTTGTCTGGATGATTTGTACACAGACCTGTTGTCATGTTAATGCAATTTTTATTCTAATTAAAGATCTCATTAAATATTTATAGGTATTTTTTGTAGTTCGTTTTCCTGTGAAAATCTGCACACAAACATTAAAATTTTAGAAATACCCTAATATTAAAAAGCCAAATTACCATAAACTAGAGTCATTCTGTGAGAAGCGGTTGCTATTTTCGTGATCTACACATAAAACTACCCAAGAAAATGCTATTCTAATCTCTGTAGTCGAAATAATGTTCATGTTTGTTGTACAGTGTTATTGGAAGCTAATACACGACTAGAAATTCCTTGAAGTATAGATCGATAAAACTCTCTTCACTGAAACCCATGTGTCTCGTAGAAGAATTTTAGCGATTTGTCGTTGAAGGCGTTGAGCTCGAGAATATCTAAATATGTCAAAGGAGATAGCGATGAAAGAATACGCTGTTTGATCGTGTTGTTATCCTGCAATGTATCAGTATAATATGCTGAGCATTTGGAGCTGGTATTTCGTCTGAAATATTCAGTTAGAAACTTGAAATGCCGGTTTAAGCAATGAATGTGCGTGTGGATACCAGCTTCTGCGGTTTCCGAGGTTACTTCATAATAATAATCGTCTTTATCTCTAACGCTTGTTGCAATCTCAGCCTCGAGCCTTTCAGTTAATTTCAATATTACTGCACACACCACTGACACTAAAAGGATCCTATAATACATTTCTTCAAACAGCCTTTAAATATGATCCATCTGCTCCGTTTATATGGTGACACACAAGTACTATGCAGAAGAATTTCATCAATTCAAATGGAAAATATTTAGCACCAGTACCCTCAAGCAATGAAAAAAGAAATTATTTTAATTGTGTTTAAAGATTTTGTTCTGTTGAAAACTGTAACTTGATTAATGGTTGTGTTTCACGCTCGTTTGTTTTATTTGTTGGTTTGTTCTTTCTTCTAAGTTCTATGTGTATCTTAACATACTTTGTTGAAGAAAAGTATTACAAGTATTACAGATGGGCTTTCTGAAAAGAATTCCCTTGATTTGACCGAATGTGCAAACACGTATATGCATTGTGCAAATGAGACGACAGATGATTGTTTACCAAAATCTACCACACTGACGCATGGTGAGTGAATGGTAACATTACCTGATCATTTCTAGAGCATGGGGACTTTCATTCTCTCATCAACAGAATGTTTTCAGACAGCTATCGCAGACATAGGTGGAAAACACATTTATTGAACGTGTTGCAATCTATGGTAACATGTGTGTCGTCAAGTTAAAATAAGATCACTAACTCACATATTACAAGACGCATCTACATATAAACGGGCTCTGTAAACTTTGTGAAGTTCAAGGGCAACCATAAACAGTATTTTGATGAAATTAATTCCGGGTTCGAATTCATGATCAAGACAAATATCAACCATAGTTTCCAATATTCAGAGGTATTAGTCTTAAGTTGGTGGAATTCGTTATAAGTATATTAACCCTCAAGGTACCAAAAATCTTCAAAGTTGTCCCTGAATTATGGCCTGTATATATTGCTAATGACTAAGCATTGGGAACAAAACTAATCTCACACGTAACAGTGAAAGTGGAAAAAATAACAGCCAGAAAAAATACTGAAATGCAACTTCTACATATGCTAGGAACAATTCTTTTAAATGACCGAGGAACAATTCTTGAGTCGGCAGGAAAATCGCCTCATTCTAATTTCTCCGAAGCAACGGAGAATATAAGAAACTTCCTTCCACAACCACTACTTGGTGTATTAGTATGGAGTGGGTGTGTATCTCACATTAACAGATACAGCAGCGCGAAGGGAAATACATTGAAGACCTCACGCACAGCCTGCCACACTACCTAATTGTAAGAATAACAAAACGGTCACAGAGATCTATAAAATTATCTGAACGCAGCTGCTTAATGGTAGGGTCGATGTAATCGACTGACCTCTACCCTGGAGATTGCTGGCTTTCTGGCAAAATGTGTTTAGATCCGCTATGTAAGGGGGTAAGCTGGTAAAATCGTTACCGTTTAAAGCGAAACACCTAGCAGTATTTCTTCCGAATGTTCTGAGTTCAAATACTCTCGAGGCCATTTTTGATTTTCATCCAATCACGGTCAATAATATATAGCAGAAGTCAACTACTGTGAATGATGCAATGAACGTAAAGGTACTTGTTTTCTACCAAAATTTGACACCATTATTATTGATAATGTTAATATTAGCAGTGTACTGTGTTTTAGTTTTACAAATTCTACTGTACATTCTGAAGTCTACTTAGTATGCGACCAGTCGTAGTAGATTTATATTCTCTTTATTTTCAGTCCAGTCTCTTTGTTATGTGTTTCTATATTTTGAAATCTATCAAAATATTTTTTGTACACCCAGAGAATATCTATTCGAGTCTAAATTTAACATAGTGGATAAATGCACCTGAGTCAACAGAACAATAGAGGAGAGAGAAAGATAATGAGGGAGAGAGACGTATCTAGGAATATTGCTATTCTACAGGAGAGGGAGTTCCTTTCTTTTTATAATTGCGTCGATTTTGTCTTCATATTTCTTTCCCATTTACTTATAACCTGCTTCGTATACCTGTTTCTCTCGGTATTTTAAAATTATATATCCTTCAGTTTGCATTTTACAGAGTTAATTACTTTCAATTTATAATATTCCGCAGGCGTTTCTTTGATTTTTAAATTCAGTTATATTTTCATATATGGATATTTCCGTTCATTTCTTACTGCCATCAGTCTAAATCTATGCAGAACATTTCAAACTTTCAGGAGACATTGCGTCTTATGATAAAAGCTTTCAGCTGAAAATAATTTTTAAAATTAACAATATTTCTTTTTAGAATACAACTGAAAGGCCTTGCACAGATATACGCGTGCACAAACTGATACTCACACCTACTCATATGCATAATAATATAAAGATTTATGTTGTCTCTTTCCCTCACTCAATTTCTCTCAATATGTGTGTGTATGTGTCTTTGCGTGCGTGTTTGTGTTTCGGTGAATATTATAGAGGGTAATGTTTGTGTGTTTTACTTGCATATACAGAAAAATATCTACGCAGACCACACATACATACACACACACGCACACTCATACATACACTCACACGCACACACACATACACACACGCACACACACACACGTACACACACACACACATACACACACACACACACACACACACACACACATATATATATATATATATATATATATATATATATATATATATATATATATAAACATGTATATACCATTGTGAATGTATACTTCCTTTTGCGAATTTATGCATCTTAGTTTATTAATTGACGTATGGTATGTATGTACGTCATCTTCTTACCTTAGCGTATACGTTCGCAAATAGATGCTTATGAAAACATTAAAAACGTGCAGTTTAGAAGAGGGAGAGTGTATTCAGTACATGATGTAAAGTATATTGGCGGCTTAAAAAAGTTCTTATAACAATATGTGCTTCACGATAGAGCTAAGCTACAAGCGACTATATTCAAAATCTATTTAAAATGGTTTATATATGTGCGTATAGGGTTATTTTCCTATCTACACCCATCGGTTTTACTTGCTAGGTGTTAAATACGTTGATATATGTTGATGCGTTGATATTTTGTTTTCATTCTCTTGTGTTATGTGACTCTAGGAGCTGAAGGGCTGAATTCTTCGCGACGTTTCTCTGCTGCTAAATTGTGTTATATTTGGTTCCTTTATGTGCTTATTAGTTCTTATTGGTTAATTCTTCGATGTTTGCCAATTTAATTATTGATGTCCTGTTTCTTTTCATTGGAAAATTCATCTCTATCTCAATTTTAGGCGGTAAAGTTTATTAAATTTGGCTTCATTATACCGTTGTTTGTTTTATATCTGCATTGTCACTAGATCTGAGATGGTTCTAGCTCATGTTGTTAAATATTGTATTTTGGTTGTCGATTTAATATTTATTACATCCAGTATTGCTAAATAGTAATTATTTTCATTCGTAATATTGGTACTCTGTTCCTACTGACTTTCCGATCTAAACTGCTGTACTTTTAGGATCGGCATTACTATGTTTTAACTCTTAACTTTACTCCAATTACATCATACATATATAAGCACTATGTGCTATCTATAATCGTTTATAAAAATTAATTTATTCAGGTGTTTGCAACGTGACATTATCTCATTTTCTCTGCTGAACAATATTTGTGTTTGAGTATAGCTACTTCGATACATGTTTCCAGACATTCGCATGCAGGGCACCACTATCTTTTCTTTTCGTTTAATGTATTCGACTCAAATGGGCTTCCTCAAATATGTTGCGTTGTTTCTGCATTTAAAGCAGAACGATTGCTTAACTTGTAAGCAGCCATCATTGCTTGTCTAACTTACTGGTTCCAAAGAGGATTTTAATGTATTGCCATCTTTAAATACAGTAAATCTCTCATATATTTCAGATTTTAAGGCAATTTCTGCTCATTAGGAAACATTTTCTTCTGTTGCAATAGTTATATTTTCCGTACGGAAATTTAGATACTCAGTTATTTATAATGTGGGTGGCATGTATTTACTTTCATATACTGCTGCATTCAATGTTCCTTTTTGTTTCAATTGTGTAGTTTATAGCAATATAATCGGTTAATGCACTTTTGTGAGTTAGAACCATTTATGGATACATTTCCCGCATATTTCGATACAATTGCAGGGAAAAATTTCTTCAAATGGATTAAGATTCTTCTTTATAACGGTCAAAACGACTTCTACTTTGGGAACTTGCTCATTGTTAACCTTAAAATTTAGAATGCTTGAACTTACATGGATATTCAATTTTCGTATGATATAGTGGGAATCCTTTGTTTTATGTTGCTGACTCTGTTTTTACTTATCTACTATATGATATTAATATGCTTGTACGTCATATTCATTGGCTCTATGAGATTTTAAATCTTTGGGTTGTTTTCTATAACAAATTGCAGTCAGCTACCATCTTATTTTACTAAATGTAATAATGATTGTCCACTCAAATATAACCAGCCATTCGAAACTAAGATACCGGTTGGTCGTATTTTGGAGTGGAGTGACATCTTTCTTAGTACTTCTCATTGGTATAGATCTAAAGCATTGTATACATTCGTTCAGTTGTTAGATCGCTTGCTCACACCGAAACATTGCTGCTTTTCTTTATGTGACTATGTTATCGCACACAAGTAGCTTAAGAGTAGCTTAAGAGATTTCGTTGAATAATTTTGTTTACGTGCACGTTTTCTCTGACATACATAGTGACTTGTCATCTGATATAAGTGATTCTTGGTGGGGGGATCGATAGTTTTTTAATCTGACATTCTTGAAAATAAGTTTCACAATTAATTTTAATCTTTCTGTAATCCTAAAGTGTCATAGACTACAGCAGTTTCGAATGGCAATTTTTTTCGCCTGAATGCATCATTGTTGTCATTTTGGTGCGAACATATACCGATTACGTTTGGTTAAATATTACCTCTGGAAGTCGGTTACCATTATTTTTACGAAAGAGAACTAATCTTTGGTAGATGGCCATGTGTATTTTGATTCTACATTAAATAGTTTTCGAATCAGTGAAAAGTATATAATAATTTTTCCGGTTTATAAACCGAAGCGTCTTATAATATTTATGCTTATCATTGCGTTACTAAGACCATCAGTAATAGTTTCGTATGTTTAAAGAAAAAATAGGGAGAAAGAAAAGAGAAAGAGAGAGGCGACCATGACATGAGGTAGAGGGAATGTAATTGTAACGCTTTCATGTGATTACTTGAAAGGAAAGAGAGGAGAAAGTAAAAGGAGAGGGAAAAAGTACATTAGGCGAAGACTGAGACAGAAAGAGGGACTAAGAAGATAAGAGCGAAAAAGACGGAGTGAAAAAAATGAGAGAGAGAGAAGCGTCTGTGACGTGAGGTAGAGGGAACTTAAACATTTTAGCGGAGGGGTGATGTTCTGATGATAAGATTATAGAAGGAAAGAGCGAGAGCAGCGAGAGTAAGCTGGAGAGAGGGGGGTTTATTGTTGCTGTTGTTGTTGTTGTTGCTGGTGGGTGGTGATGTTGCTGAGTGCATAGTGAAAAGTGAATTCTTTTTAATTGAACAGTCTTTTACATTACCTTTGACTTAACGCATGCGCATAAGTGCAATTTCGTGAAATATCCACGCTTATTTACGTGGCAGATATATACCAGTTTAACTAAAGGTTACACGGGCTGTTTTTGTTTATGGGAAAATGGAAAAATAAAATTGAATGTTTATCTTAAGAGTGCTATGTATTAAGTCAATAAAACTGCATAAGTTGTATAAATTTTATATATATATATATATATATATTTTATATATATATATATATATATATATATATATATATATATATATATATATTATATATATATATATAATATATATATATATATATATATATATATATATATATATATAATTCATATATATATATATATATATATATATATATATAAAGTGCATTAAGTAATCATGATATTCTAATTTCTTTCATTTTTCAAAGAGTAGCAGATGAGTAAATATCTTTCCACACAGAGACATTACAGTATACGCTTTAAGGTTTTTTTGGGTAAAGTTTTCAGAAATAACCTAATAGGTTTACCCTTAATTCCGTGAAATGCTCACGGGTCCCTTAGTAATTATATATTACATTATTTTGTGATTTGGTAAACGTAGCGTTTCTAAATAAAGTTGGAGATGTCTAAAACAAAAATATATATATAAAGGTATTGAATGCTATTACAACGCTAACTATTTCAAATTGAAAAGACAAATCAATCAGCTATAGAAAGAACAACAATCAAAGGACATCACGATAAGAAATTAATATTTAATAACTACACAACAAAAAGAAGACACCATACAGAGCTATAAAACTGACAACAAACGGTAGCTAGGGTCAGCTTCAAATAGCGACAATAATGTGGCGGAAATTATCTACCTCATGAACTTCTATACACATATACATTCATACATACATACATATATACACACATACTCACACAGATATATACATTCATATTTACATATATATGTGTGTGTATGTGAAAAAATGTATGTATATATTTGTATGTGTGTATGTATAGAACCATAGGCGTAGGAGTGGGTGTGTGGTAAGTAGCTTGCTAAGGCGGCGAGCTGGCAGAAACATTAGCACGCCAGGCGAAATGCCTAGCCGCATTTCGTCTGCCGTTACGTTCTGCGTTCAAATTCCGCCGAGGTCGACTTTGCCTTTCATCATTTCGGGGTCGATTAAATAAGTACCAGTTACGCATTGGGTTCGATATAATCGACTTAATCCGTTTGTCTGTTCTTCTCTGTCCCCTCTGTGTTTAGCCCCTTGTGGGTAGTAAAGAAATAGGTAAGTAGCTTGCTAACCAACCACATGGTTCCGGGTTCAGTCCAACTGCGTGGCATCTTGGACAAGTGTCTTTTGCTATAGCCCCGGGCCGACCATTACCTTGTGAGTGGATTTGGTAGACGGAAACTGAAAGAAGCCTGTCGTATATATATATATATATATATGTGTGTGTGTGTGTGTGTATGTATGTATGTGTGTGTGTTTGTGTGCCTGTGTTTGTCCCCCTAGCATTGCTTGACAACCGATGCTGGTGTGTTTACGTCCCCGTCACTTAGCGGTTCGGCAAAAGACACCGATAGAATGAGTACTGGGCTTACAAAGAATAAGTCCCGGGGTCGATTTGCTCGACTAAAGGCGGTGTTCCAGCATGGCCGCAGTCAAATGACTGAAACAAGTAAAAGAGAAAGAGAAAGTGAAAACCTGGTTCTACACATCAGTGAACACGTGCTATAGAGCAAAACGTAAGTTGGTTACAGAGCGGTAGTAAGACATTGAAATGAAAACAGAATAAGGAATTGTCATGAATGTCATTGGCTTATAGCACTTACTGCTATTGATACTCTGCACTAATATTTGAACGCTTAGGTTTTACTGTATAGCAACATCAGGTATTCAAAAATGAGAAGCAGCTTTATTTGCGAATGTAAATGCTTTCCCAAATAAAATCGGGAATTTTTGAAGCTCCGACGAAGCTATAGAGCGATACACAAATATTCAAATATGAGTGCATTGCATCTTACAGCAGAAACAACTGAAAGCTAAAGAAGTTCATGATTAATTTCTTATTCCCCTCTCAAATTAATTTCTTAAGTATATGTGCGTGTCTGTATGAGTTTATGTCTGTGGGCATGTATGTGTATAATATGTCTTTATTAATGTATGCACTTCAAATAACTATATATTAGAGCTGTGATGTGTATAACATTATAACGTATATGCAAAGAGAAAATGGCGTGTGGCCTTATTTGCTATTTTTTTGGTGATAAACAGTGCCGCTGAATCAGAAATAACGAGAAATATATTTGTTTCTCTATCAATATCACATAGGAAATATCAATAAATGCTAAAGAGATTAAATGAGGTCGAAGTACCGTGTCCGACAATCGGTTCACCACACTCTAAGCGTGATCTGAGTTTTTAATTATATTGGGTTGTCCGAAAACTTCGTGCCGATTTTTAAAGGAAAGAAAAAGGTCAATAAATACTTGCTATTACATTTTTAATCAACAAAATATGAACCATTTTGTTGCACAATGCGTCCCCATCTTTTCTTTAACTTGAAAATACCCTCTTCCCAGAACTGAGGTGGTTTCATGGCAAATAATTCATCAAGGTATCTTTTTACGTAATCTAAGGAATTCTGCAGAGACCTGAATACGTGCAAATCTGAAGGAGCAACATCTGGTGAATATGGAGGGTGGGGTAACTCATCCCAGCCGAGATGTAGCAAGTTTTGTCTGGTTCCCAAAGCATCAAGTGCTGAAAATGAACTTTCTTATCTTTCATTTTAAAGAGTTACAGAATTAAAACGGGTTATAGGAAAATAAACCTTCTTTCACGAAAAATAGTTTAAAATGTGCTCTAAATGGACGTGTAGTCTTCGAAACATATGTCGCGAGTAAAGGAATTTTGTTAACATCTTCGTTCGGCTCCATTCTTTCATTCATTTATATATATATATATAAATATATATATATATATATATATATATATAGAGAGAGAGAGAGAGGAGAGAGAGAGAGAGAGAGAGAAGGAGAGAGACGAGACCTCCTTCGGTCATGAATGGCCATGGGATTGCACATAGAAAGTTAGCCTCCGAGGCACCAGTCCGGGCAGGTTTGTTTTTGTGCTTGGCCAGCAGTTGCACATGCATACAGAGCCCACCTCACCACACCACTAATATTATCCAAGGGAAAGGTAAACGACAATGCAGCTTGGCACCAATGATGTCACAACTCATTTCTACAGCTGAGTGAACTGGAGCAATGTGAAAGAAAGTGTTTTTCTCAAGAACACAACACGCATCCCAGTCTGGGAATCGAACTCGCAACCTCATGATCGTGAGCTCGACACCCTAACAACCAAGCCATGCGTTTCACAAATATATGTGTATATATATGTGTGTGTGTAAATATGTGTGCATTTATCAATATATCTTTTATTTTTATCCCTTTATTTGTTTCAATCATTTTACTGCGGCCATGCTGGAGCACCGTATTTAGCCGAGCAAATGGACACCAGGACCTATTATTTGGAATTTTAGTACTTATTCTATCGGTCATCGCTAGGTTACGGGGACGTAAATACCAGCAACATTTGTCAAGCGATATTGCAGGGCAAAAACGCACACACACACATATATGATTTTGATTTTGATTTTTCCAGTTTCAGCTCATGAGCTGTGGCCATGCTGATATATATATATATATATATATATATATATATATATATATATATATATGTGTGTGTGTGTGTGTATGTGTGTGTGTGTATGTGTGTGTGTGTATAGAGAGATATAGAGATAGATAGATAGATAGATATATACATACATACACACACACACATATATTTGTATGTATGTATGTATACATACATATATATTCGACGAGCTTGTTTCAGTTTCCGCCTACCAAATCCACTCACAAGGCTTTGGTCGGTCCGATGCTATAGTAGAAGACAGTTGCCCAAGTTGCCAAGCAGTAGGACTGAACATGGAACTGTGTGGTTGGCAACCAAGCTCCTTATCACACAGCCACTTCTGCGCCTATATATGTATGCAAGCATGTATGTATTAACACGAGTACATATCTGTGAGCGCGCGTGCGTGTGTCTATGTTTACATGTAGTACTACTGAATAAATAAAATTGACTGAAGTATATACAACTAGTAAATTTCCATCGCAGAATATATATTGAATTACGATCTAATTGCTACATGACAATATATTACTTTACATTTCATATCTAGCACACAGATACTTCTATCGTTGGGGGAGTAGATAGCAATAGAATTTGCCAGATAACGTCGATACAGTATACTAACATATATATATATATATATATGCACGCACACACATTCGTGTCTTCCGAATTTTGTCTTTTATGAAGAAGACTTCGAGAGCATCATTTCAGATCTAGTTCTGGATGTGAATCAATCAACTATAATATCTGCCATTATGTGTTACCATTCATTATTAGAAATAAGATGAATTTGGCTGATGACTGAATTATTGTTGAATCGGTCACATTAATATGAATCATTACGTCTTTTTGTATCTAATAAGCCTGGCTCCTCGTCATTCACCTCGTCTTCAAACATTCAAGTAACTAATTCCTTAAATAGTTCCACATGTCTCTGATCAGTTAGCGTAAATTATAATAGTTATAAATTGATTAAGATATTCATTGATATATTGAAATACACATTCTACAGTAAGAGTCATACGACCCACAGAAAAATAGTGCCCATATTCACAAATAAAAAGAAAACAATTATCAACGGTCTTTACCTAGTCATGGCTTTATACGGTCGGTTTCCTGGATTTTCTGATTCATATATTCTAACACATCCCTCCACTGGATGAGACGCCGGTCTGTAGCATGAATACTCATTTTTGTCGGCTGAGTGGACTGGAGAAACGTAAAATGAGGTATTTTTAACAAGAACTCAACGCATCACTTGGTCCAGGAATTGAAACCACAAACTTAGGATCATGTGTGCAACTCACTAAACATATATCTGCAACAACATATTTGTAATTATGCAGTTTCAGAAAGGAATGGTAAAAAGGGAGAGAGAAATAGTTACGAGCAGCACAAGTACAGGCATTGAGAACAAACTGAATAAATGCTTAGCTAAGCAACAATCAGGTAGAATGACACTGTAGATTATGGAAATCAAAGGAAGGAAGTTTTACTCTTATAGCTAGTGAATGTAGCATGCTGGAACAGAAGAAATAAATAAAAGACATCACAACTCCTGGATATTAACCTACTGTGAGTTATATAGAAAGGTAAGATCTGACCATACTGATAAATTGTACGAACGTTAACCTAATAAGATGCTAGCAAGTAAGAGATAAAGATGTGGTGGGATTTTAAGATTCAGGCAAGCACCCTACTAGAATCTAGTATAGTAGAATGCCCGATATAGTAGTAGTAGACAAAGACGATGGGTGACAGACAATTAACTCTACAGTCTCAAACGATGAGTAAGTCAATATTAAAGGTATAGAGAAAGTAGTAAATTACCAGGACGTAACCCCTGAGTTATATAGGCTATGGATAATGCAAATAAAGTGTAAGCGTTTAGTTAGAGGTGCATGACATTTGAACAGACGGTTACAGGAAAATTCTTTGTTTAGTGAAGACCGAGAAAATTTTATTATTAGCGACATCTTGGATACTTGGGAAATTTCTTAGCACCTAAGGTTACATGCTGTACTCTTATGTTACGAATTTTTCTTTCCAACAGTCTCAAATGTAGTGTGGAAATGAAATGTTACTACTACTACTACTACTACTACTACTACTACTACTACTACTACTACTACTACTACTACTACTACTACTACTACTACTACTACTGTTACTGCTGCTGCTGCTACTACTACAACTACTACTACTACTGCTGCTGCCATTTCTATTACTGATGATGATGAAGATGATGCTGATGATGGTGATAATGATGATGATGACAACGACGACGACGACGATGTTGATGATAAGAATAAGTCGAATAATAATAAGTACAAAAGTAATAAATGTAATAGTAACTTGGATAACAATGATAATAACGTCGCCACAATCCGGAACTTCGGCTAAATTCGTCATTTCAACATTTCAAATAAAATTTTCACATAGTACGGTGCTTTAGTATTTAATATTCATACTTATATTTTACTTATCTGCTTGTGTGGTACATGTCCAACTGTACTTCGCAAATATGAGTAAGGCTAAATTAAATGCGGCATTTTCAGACATTGTATACAGGTTCCCACTTTATTTGAAATATTTTATATCATTTCACAAATAATCCTCCTTAATATTGCCAACTGCAGGTTTCATTATTTGTGAAATATATTACACATATGTTTCTATAAATATTGTTATATTTCCGATTTCCATTACGAAGCCGCAGCAATAAAGCTTCAATGAATGTATAATGCCATTAATTTGACATATTTCATAATATAATATGGTGAATCCTGGTGAATGTTGATTCCCCTTCTCATATAATATATCCAATGCCTGAAATGGGTGGAACATAAAGAGTGGATGTCTGTGTGGGCGTACATGCTCTGCATGCATTATAAACACGAAAATAGTGAACAAAATTTCAATGCTCAAATGGTTCATATATTATTATTCTACTCCAACAAACTTTAAAAAAGCAAAATGAAATAAGGAACGTGCTCACACATACACACATATGTACATACATATATACATATATCCTAATAGGTCGGTAGCCACTACACAGAATATGTTTCTCTCCTTGTTTCTTTCTGTGTTCCTTTCTGTGGAAGAGCGTAGGCTCGAAACGTAAAAGACGTTTTCAATTCCCGAGCGTTATACTAATACATCTGTTTGTTCTCTACACCACCTGTCTTCGTCTTTTGTTTTTTTCGTGAATTCTCCCTACATATATACATATATACAATATATATATATATATATATATATATATATATATATAGTGTGTATGTATGCACGTTTGCATGATCGTATGTATGTATGTAAGTATGAACATAGCTTTGTACACAAATATATAACTTGCTTGAAAATTTAAAATATAACGCCGCTTGTTTGTACTCAGTGCGGTGCTGAGCGAAACTATATACTCTGGTTCTATTTCTATTCACAATTTAACCTATCTATGATAAACTGATGCAAAACGCCACGTTTCATTATTTTGTTCATTGTATATGTAAATACTCTCCAATGTGAGATGCCTATTTTAAAATTACAAGCCGAGATCATTTCACTTATGTTTCTCGCAGGCGCAGAGATCATCAATAGTGTATCTCATTGTCCTCGGTAGTAGTTCGCTCATTTAAATGATGCTATTTATCTTTTTGATAACGGCAAATATATTGCCGATATATGAGAGCTATTTCATCTAAACTTGAATGTATCTCATATTTGCTTTCATTTTTCGAAGGACGTAGCACCTTTTCATCGGAATATAAAATTACGTATAGTTTACTAATACAAAGTTTGCATGATTGGGAAAACTACTTATTGTAGTGGAAAGTGTAATATTTCAATGATATGGAAAAAAAAGTGAAGCAATAAAACTGCAAAATTCATGTTTTTTCTTTTGTTGGCCAATACACATGATATATGTAAGCTGCTTATTGTAAACAACATTAGAACTACGACGGACTTAGTAATGATTATGATAGAAATGTTAAGTCATCGCTATGCACGTAATTTCTTAGGATTTTTCAATTTATTGAAACTTCCTTGAGGAGGAAATATATATTGGATAACTATAATTCTGGGAGGATATATTTAATGCATCTACAATATGAAAGAGCTAATGATATTACACGAAATATGTTCAGAACCACCCTACCCGAAATTTTTAAAAATTCATTCCTCCGTTAAAATCATCCACCAGTTAAATCGTTCACTCAGAAGTACCATAGTCAGTGATACTACAAATCTAATAATTTACCCGACATGTAATTTTCTCTTATTCATTAGTATAATGTCGAAAGGCCTCAATAGTTTGCTATAATATCTCTCTATATATAAACGGCAGTTTGTCTGTGTGTGTTTCTGTGTGTCTGTTAGTTTGTACCCTCACCCTGACCACGGCTTTCAACCGATTCTGATGAAACTTGACACACACATAGCCCAATGTCATAATTCAAAACTAACGCAGCGAAAATTTTGAAAAGTTCCCCCAGTTCTGAAAAAACTCGATAAATTCGACATGGGGTCGAGAATCAGAAACACAAACCACAGACTGTCTAGGGGACGCAACTCGATCTTTTTAACTCTCAAAAATTTTACCATCTTTTTTTTTCCATTTTTTTGCTATTTTTTGGCTATAACTCTCTAAAAATGCTTTATAGTTATTTCCCTTACAAACCCGAGCAACGCCGGGCGATACTGCTAGTTAGACATAAATTCCTAAATCGCCATCCCCTAAGCATTACAACATGGCATAAATATTCTCGGGTATCTTTGTAGTTAGTTGTCTTGGCAAGTATAAACAATATGCATATGAAATAAAGCAGCGTATTAATGAAATAATGGAAAGTTAATATGTTTTTAATAAAATTATGATTCTAGTGAAAAACCAATTTGACACAACCGGCCCATGAGTCATTTTCGTTATGTTATCATTAATAGTGGCATTCAAATAATTTTCTATCCCGGTGGAAGCGATTCCGTTGCTACTGTGTTTTACCTTCCATGTGTCCATGGAATTTATCAACATAAGTGTCGAATGAATATATTATTTCATTGTTATCTGCCGTTTATATCAATATAGTTCTTAACTCCGGAACACTCTGACAAAACTGTCCTAAAGTATTTTCTTTTTGCAGAGCCTTTTTCTGAATTACATGTACTGCTGAATTCTTTTCAGACTGTGATGGTATAAACTCACTTGTTTTCATATTTGCTTCAAACATATTACGGAAAATATCTTTAAGATGTATGTATCAACAGCAGCTTACTTTTTTCTGACATGCTACCCTCACCTTAAGATCTTAGTTCTCACTTCGGTAGACTAAGTACAGTTAGCTCATGGCAAGTTAGCACCGGAAAGGTAGATGATAAAAGATTGATATATATGATAACAAATAGATTCGTATCAGTTAAGGATTGTAAAATGTGGAATGGTCAGTTATTTTTCGCTTCATCTTTGGAATGGCAGACTTCTTTTACCCTCTGTTTACCATCCTTCCAAATTGCGAATTAAAATTGCTATAAAAAAAAGCATTTGTTACAGTTATTCATCATCTTCATTTGTAACCGTTATTTATATCTCTATATCATCAAAATATATTTCATCTTTGTATTTTCATCGAAAAGAAAATGAGAACTGATGCTCCGCCTTCGTCGAATCCTTCAACCTATTTAATAATTTGCTATAACATTAGAGTAACAACTTACCTTGAATAATCGTGAACAGATAGAGTATCTTCGACAATTTTGAATTGTATTCGCATATAATAATCTTTTATAATTATTACATCATCTTCTCATCACTGAAATGCTTGCCCGCTTAATATTAGATACTCCTCCAAAGCGTCGAGCCGACAGAACTGTTAGTAGGCCGGGCAAAATGCTTCGCGGCATTTTGTCTGTCGTTAGTTCATATTCCGCCCAGATGGACTTTGCATTTCATGCTTTCTGTGTCGATAAAATAAAGGCTAGTAAAACACTGAGTCGGTGTAATCGACATATCAACTCCCCCGAAATTGCTGCCCTTGTACCAAATTTTGAAATCAATATTAGATATTTCTCCCAAACTACATCGAGGACTAGTCTAAAATTTTTGCAGTTTGAATCAAAATGGAAAAAATATTCTACAGAATATATTTATTGTGGGAAATGAAAAGAGTATATTGATGAAGAAAAATAATCGGTATTTGATCTGAACGCTTGTCGAAGTGGAGCAAAAACATTAGGTTCACAATAGAGATTACACATTATTCACAAGTTGCAATGCGCCACATGAAAATTATGGAGGAATATTTATTACATTTTGCTTGTATGAATAAGAATTGCCACAATCGCAATTCATACAACGTTAACATCGTTAAGACGCCAATAACAACGCATAAGTTTGAAATGATTTATAATGTATAAAAATATGCTTAAGAAATCAAAAACTACGAGAATACGTGCAGATTAGAGTGTCAACATACAAATTGTACGTTATGAAATTTTTTCCCTTTAAGACAATTTCTCACCTTGAATGGAGTAAGAAAATGATATATATCACTTACAAGGAAATCGCAATATATAAGGAATAAACATACAGAAGGGCTCGAAGTAATATATATATATATATATATATATATATATATATATATATATATATATATATATATATATATATTTATATATATATATACAGAATTTAAGGAAGAAATATCCCAATAAGGGAATGTTAACAAACAATACAGATGCCAAGTGGGTTTAACCAAATATATTGATAGAAAGTTCCTCAATATATATGAATAAACAGTCTCATAAATTTAAAAAGTCAATAAAAGAAAATGAATAAGGAAAATATAAAAGATGCTTAGTTCATATTATTTGTATCACAATTGGAAGAGTAATTCAAATTAAAGGATTAAAAGGCATACCTATAATAACAAGTATAAAAGGAACCACGTCAACAAAACACCCCAAAGAAATTCTACATATGTTTCAATCCAGCAGTATGTTTGAATCATCAATAATTGGAACTTCTATAAATGTATCAAAACATATATTATTAGATCTCTTTATGAAATTATGTATATTTTTCGGTCTTGAGTTATGAAATGATGAATTTGAGGACTATGTTTATGAAATTTCAAATGTAAACAATCTACATATTAGGACGCAGAGTTCATGTTCCTAGAAATTTATCATTTAAAATTTAGCTAATATTGAAAGTCGAAATTTGGCTAAAACATCAAATTTATTTGAAAAATATAGTAATATATTTAAATTTAAGATTGAATACATTTATTTGTCAAGGTTTATGTGAGGATGATCGTAGAAAGACGGATGTAACTTATCAGGAGGGGTGAAATATACAAAGAATTAGATTGGGAAACGTAAATAAAGATTGGAGGAATAACATATATATATATAGATATAGATATAGATATAGATATATACAATTGAAAAATAGAATAAAATCTTTATAAGAATTTATCAAGTAGTTACCGTGAAAAACCTCAGAAGGGAAAAATCCATCATTATTACTCTTAAATATATGTATTTATATTAAGGACATTACTATACGCTAGGAGGGACGTTTAAAGTCAAAACTACCATAATAAATAAACACACACACACACACGCACACACACATACACACACACACACATACATATTTGATTTTTCCAGTTTCAGCTAATGAGCTGTGGCCATGCTGGGGCACCGCCATAATATAAAATATATAATATATAAATATATATATATAGTTCACTCCTCATAAGTTACATCCGTCTCTCTACCATCTCACTCACGTAAACCTTTATAAATAAATGTTTTCAAATAAATTTGATATTTTAGCAGAATTTCAACGTTCAGTATTAGCTAAATTATAAATGATAGTTTTCTAATCACATGTGTCCTAAAATGTAGGTTGTTTACATTTGAAATTTCATGATCTGAGTCCTCAAATTCGTCATTTCGTAACTCAGGATGGAAAATATACATATTTTTCCTGAAGAGATCTAACAATATATCGGCTATTACATTTATAGAAGTTACAATTATTGAAGATTCATACATACTATTGGATTGAAACATATGTAGAATTTCGGAGGATTTTTTTGTTTTTTGTACTTGTTCTTATAGGTATATCTTTTTATTTGCATTACTTCTCCAGTTGCGATGCAAATATGAACCAAGCATTTTTTACGTTTTTCTTCTCCATTTTCTTTTATTGACATTTTAAGATATATATATACACTTTCACTCTTTTACTTTTTCAGTCATTTGACTGCAGCCATGCTAGAGCACCGCCTTTAGTCGACCAAATCTACCTCAGGATTTATTCTTTGTAAGCCTACTATTTATTCTATCAGTTTCTTTGGCCGAACCGCTAAGTTACGGGGACGTAAACACCAGTATTGGTTATCAAGTGATGCTGGAGGGGCAAACACAGACAAACATATACACACACATACATACATATATACGACGGGCTTCTTTCAGTTTCCGTCTACCAAATCCACTTGCAAGGCTTTAGTCGGCCCGAGGTGTCACGCAGTGGGACTGAACCAGGAACCATGTGTTTTGTAAGCAAGCTACTTACCAAACAGCCACTCCTGCACCTATGTATGTTTATATGTATGTATGTATATGTGTACGTACGTACGTACATACATACATACATACATACATACATACATGCATACATACATACATACATACATACATACATACATACATACATACATACATACATACATACATACATACATACATGTATACAGTTCACTGGAAGAAAAGAAGAATGTACTCTTAGAAATAACTATGTAAATCATTGAAAATGTCTCCAGTTTCAACTGTCAGTACTGATAAGAAACATGGATTACCTCACGTAAAATGTGTGTACCGATTCATTTACAAAAGATCTCTTCTACTATCGTGGAACACTAACCTATCATTTATCATTAGTAGCATAAGCACAACCATTCGAATTCGTAAATATTTTGTGTAGTAAGATTTCTCTGCTTTTTTCTTCTTTTAATATATTTTTACAATTCAGCAAGCGCGATTTTTTCTCGAACACTTTAATGTGATACACACACTCGCTCCAGCACACACACAAACACACATACACACACATATGTATGTATTCTTGGACGTAATTTATAAATGTTTTAAATTTAAAGCATTGCAACAGGCGTTTTCACAAATCACGTCTCTTCAGATCACTGTCCATATTCTGGAATGATTACACTGTAGTCCAAATTATACGTGGGCATCGGGTAGATAACCTTCATGGATCCATTTCTTCATGAGATATAGAATTAATGGATGATTCACGTAGAGTTCAGAGGCTATAAATAACCTTCAGTTCATTAATGCTATATCGCATGAAGAAATGAATCCATGAATGGTATCTATTCGATGCCCACGGATACTACAGACTACACTGTAATCGTCGCCCGGAACACGTACAGTGATTTAAAGAGACATGTGATTTGTGGAAACGCGCGTTGCGATACATTAAAACATTTATAAACTCCATTCAAGGAGTGTTATTATTATTACAATAGTTATCCTATATTTTTTCAGTGCAATGCGATACAACCCCACAAAAACTGGTTCATGAATCAGCGTCATTAGACTTGGCCGGTATAACGGAATAGGAGCTCTTTTTGACTTGCATATTCAAAACGTTTCTCTGAAATTTAAGATATAAACACACACAAATATATATATATATGTATATACCTGTGTGTATATGTGTGTAATTATATATGTGTATATATATATATATATATATATATATATATATATATATATATATATATATATATATACACCCATATATATATATATATTTATGCCTGCACGTGTGTGTGTGCATGTATATGCTGCGAGAGAAAGAGAGAGAGAGAGAGAGAGAGAGAGAGAGAGAGAGAGAGAGAGAAACATACACGTTTCGGTGCGTATGCATGAATTGGCAGGTGTATAGCTTACATTGTAGGAAAAAAGTATTCCACCTTTTGACGAAACAGTTGCGAATTTTTTCATCTCCAATTTTAGAGATTTTCTTATAATCAATGAGAGGTAAACATATTTATGTCTTTAGATTTAAAATTATACGAGGTATCTCTTAAGTATATTTATTGTATTTCCGAACCTCAGAATTTTACAATCATAGTTTGTAATGCAACAGATTCTGTGTATAAGACTAGTACAGTTATATCATCCAGCGTATTACTGATGATGTTCTACAAAGCAGAAGTCATCAACATTAATCTGTGCTAAAAATAAAGTTATTAAAACTCTAGTATTTGTCTTCTTTAGGGCAGTCAGAACGCTGACAATCCTTTTGATAATATGGGATTTTCTGAGGTCGTTAATGGAATGAATTATCGAGGAAATATGTTTCTTTTAAATATCCTATAGTATTATATACGTAATTCATGTAGAAAACAGTAAATATTGATGAAATTGTCGAATATTTATCTCCTGATTATTAGGTTATGGCGTAATATCTAGCCACTGAATATCGTTTTTGTTTGTGATAGATTACACTGAATTATATATTAGCTTCGACAATCGATTCTAGAGTTCCGACGAGAACCAATAAATTTTAAATATTTCATTTGAAGGAACATCCATGAACTGTATACTATATTTATTTATATACATTACAAGTCTTGTGTTATATAGAATTGATTCCACCATATCACTATCGGTGGGGTGAGAACAGCAGAGGAAAATATTCACGGGGAAATATTATAGGCTTTGTGACGTTTCCATTTCCTGAGTTATATTAACTTCATTTAATTTGATACTAATAGGGATACAGAAAATGAATAAGTAACTTATATCAAAAACATAACTAAAATGTAATATACACGTTGTAATTATTATTAGACAAAACAAACGTATCCAAATATATTGTTCCCAGGATTTTATTTGGAATATGTATGTCAAACAAAAAAAAATGTTTCGTACAAACTTTTGCAATTTTATTTAATATTGCAAAGTTGATATGAAAAAACTGAGATTAGGTTTTAGCTTTTGATTGAAATGTTGGTATTGACATTTGCCCAGTGTTACTTGAATTTATTTTGTTGTATATTTAATGTATAGTTTCTGAACACTCTGTTATTGGTTATTTATTCAGCTTGGCTGCGTATGCGCCAATTTCATTGTGCTGCGTCAATAAATATTTTTAAAACTGTTACTCGCTTACATATATTTTCTAGACGTACACACATATTTACATAAAGATCCTCTCTTTACTAGTTCCAATGCAGCCAACAGATATACTAGAAATTTCAGCAACATACTTCGAAATATACCATCAATTTCTTCGACCAAGAAGCTGGTTTGACCAATATTCATTTTTATCTTTTCTATTACTTCTTACTTATATCAGTCATTAAATTGCAGCCATGCTGGGGCACCTCCTTCACGAATTTTATTCGGACGAATCAACCAAATTACGTTTTCTTCAGCCTGGTACTTATTCTAGCGAAATATTTTGCCGAACTGCTAGATTACACACCACCTTAAACAAACCAGCATTGGTTGTCAAACGGTGGTGCTGGGATAGACAAACAAATACGCATGCACGCACACACACACAGACATATATATATATATTATATATATATATATATATATGTGTGTGTGTACGTGTGTACATACATACATTTATATATATATATATATATATAATATATATATATATATATATAATATATATATATATATGTATATATAGGACGGGCTTCTTTTCGTTTCCGTCTACCTAATGCACTCACAAGACTTTGGTCGGCCTGATGTTATAGTAGAAGACACCTGCGCAAGTTGCCACTCATCTTTATTCTCTTAATTAATCAGTTAATTGATCATATTTTTCGAGTGGCCACAATTGAGATGCATTTTTCTTTACGTAAAAAAAATAAATACAGAATCATTCTCCCTCGATTGTCTTTTCACAATCTTCTCACTAATGGATGGCCCAGTTTGAATATCATTGTCTCTAACTTTATCCTACTTCTATTGATAATCTTTTATACGAGAGAGTGCTGTAAATCTCTTGGTTCTAAGACCTTCGCGAAATGCCTTGTTGGTGGCTTCCAAGCTCTTAGAAAAACTGAAGGATCGCTGTAATAAGTGTGTGAATCTTAGAGGGAAATACCTTGAATAAAATTATAATTCACTGATCCTCATATATTTTCTTTTACCCAAAGCTAAGAATGTTTCAGTCCCCTTCGTACACTAGGCACAAAGCTGTGCATTTGGGAGAAGGTCTGGCTGATTAAACCAACCGCAGTAATTTTCTAGCAATTTCAACGATCGAATCAATAGCAAAGTTAAATTACATAACAGCCCGCGAAATTCACAGTACTTTTTGCCAGTTCTGTCACTGATAACAGGCACATTATTGTAAGCATCACTGATAAGAACTTGATTTCGATGATAGTTGCCAGCACACATTTCCGTGCATTAAATGTTACAACTATATTGATAAAACTATATTTAGAGCATTTATGCTACATATAATAGTTTTCCAAAATCACATTAATTTTTGGAAATAAAGTTAGAGAAATAACACACTTCTTATGATAAATACTTTTCATGCAATGAGTTTCCATTTCCACGGCATATTTTGGATATATTTGGAGCACTAATTCAAAAACCAATATCCATTTCACCTCTTCGCATTAATTTATTAATTAGTTAATTTCAATACTTCAGCCTTACGAAAAAGATACAAACAAAAATGTAACTACTTTCAGCTCATTCTCTGAGCACGGAATCAGCTATCTTTGATGGTTGTAAATAAGATAACCTATGGAAAAGATTAGATATCAATCATTAAATCTTAACTCTATGTCCTTTGCATAGTATTAGTTTGTTGTCGTTGTCAGGATAAATCTCGATAAACATTAAGCAGTTAACTACTCTAAATTAATAGATTACGTTGTCTCTAAATTTAATAAGCCTTGCGGAACAGGAGCATCAATTATATCAGTAGTCACTTAGATTGCATTCCTGAAAAGTTTCGTAATCTAATCGAAGAATAAGTAGAACTATTTCATTGGATTGCACTCAGGATGACAGGGAGGTACAAGAATAAATACGACACAAACATGATATTCGTTCTGTGATAGATTAGTCAATATATTTGAATGACAATTACTTCTTTGATCACATAACGAATTAAAAGAGTTAGTGCTGTGTTTATTTTCATATCAAAATAGCGGATCTTTGAATACTTAGAGATGATAGTGGAAACTCCGGTTTCCAAAAATATATCTAAAATTTTAAGCCTCCTGAGCAAATACATTCAAATATATACTTTACTTCTAAAGTATAATTTTTATATCTAATGATATTATGATAGTGTTTACTATATATATGAATGTGTAGGGAATAACTCCAAAACATGGAGAAGATATGCGATATTGGTGGTGTGTTTAGAATCTGTGAAAAAAATACATAGTACCTCTTAGAAAAAGAAGCATTTAAACACCAAAATGCATATTCTTATTTTATTTAGATAGCCAAGCTTGTTATACATTCCCTGATACTCTTTCATCTGCTGTGGAAAATGAAGCAGAGAGAAGGTGACAGCTGGCCAGAGAGAGACAAAGGCGAAGAAAATTTAAAATATATAATTAAATCAATTACAAGAAGTGAGAAAAGAGAGAAAAGCACAAGATGCAAGACGACAGGCTAGAAGACGTTAAAATGAAAAGTAGAACCTCATTGCACAAAAGAGAGATTTCCAATGATAGAGAGCAGCACAAATTCGCGAAGATTAAAGAGAACAGGAAACAGTAGAGAGGGAAGAGGGTCTAAACATCACAGCATCACAAAGGCGCCAAGATGCAACGGAAGAGCAAATAAGAGAGAAGAGAGACTTAAGAATAAGAACATTGCAAATGCGACAAGACGAAACGGGATAGCAAGCATCAGAGAGGAGAGAATATCTAAGAATGAGAGCATCACAAATGCAACAAGATGAAACGGAAGAGCAAGCAGCACAAATGAGAGAAATCGAAAGAGAGAGAATATCGCAAACGCGCCAAGGGGAAACAGAAGAGCAAACAGCAATGAGGAGAGAGGGTCTAAGAGAGAGAGAGAGAGGAGAGAGAGAGAGAGATAGAGAGAGAGAGAGAGACTAAGACTAGGGAATGAAACTGAAGAAGAATCAAATGTTCGCAGAGAGCGAGTGAGAAGAATAGAAGATTTAGTTAATACTGAACCGAGAGAGCGAAAAATAATCGAAGGCAGCGGAAAGCGAACTCCATGAGAGTTGTACGAAGAGTTGGAATTCATGTAAATTTAGTAAATGACCATACTTATAATGGAGAGAATGTTCAGGTTTATAACGACTGGGACGTGAACACATTATGTCAATTTTGTAGAGCCAAACAGTTTGCTGCAGAACGGCTATCAGACAGATACCTTTAAAATTGCTGCCATAAAAGGAATGCCCCGCCTCTGATTAGAACAGAATTAGCTCCATACTTACGAGTTCTGTTGTCAGACCCTCAACATCCACATTATGTTAACTTCAAAGAAAACATTAGGTCTTACAACTCTGGTCTATTTTTTGCATGAATAGGTGCTCACAAAGACCAATTCCATACTGCTTCATAGTGTACGGCCGAGTTTATCACAGGAATTCGCATCCTGTTGAGGCCCAGCAGAGGCAATTTGTGCAACTATATGTTGTTGTTATCGTTCAAACTACCGCAGTGTTATCTCAAAATGCAGCAAATGAAATATGTATACCTGAAGTGAGGCACAGATTGGATAGGATTATCAGAGAGGACAATGTCCATGTTACATCTTACAGGACATTACGAGAAATAGATCTGCTTGAAGAGCATCATGTACAACAGGCAGTGAAGCCTATGTCAGTCGTAAATTTAGTCTTCAACAGGGATCGCACCGCTGATAGGCGGAATACAATTTTCCAATAGTTAATTTAATAGCTATTGTCTTCAGCAATACTGACGGCAAGCCACAATTCAACAGAGATTTCAAGATTTACCCAAGAAACAATGAAGTCTCTGTAATCTGTCTGTAATATTCTTAGCCCCAGCCTCGACCCAATGACGTATGTATTGTTCTTTCTATATGGAGAGCCAGGCTGGCAACCAAATGATTGGTATAAAAATATAGCAAACTCAAGGCAACATTTTGCAATGCTTCAATATAAAGTATCTCTTACAGCAGTCAGAGATGGGGAGTTCAACTCAGTTATCCACAAAGGCAAGCTCTTCCAGCGATCACTAGTAGACTCTTCCCTGCAAGTTGAAAGTAACAATACAAATTTTGTAAAGGACTATCAACAGAGATTAAAAGTAGAATAATACCGTGGTCTTGCCGATCATTTACAAAACCTTGCTAATGCCACAAATGAGAGGTTTCTCATTTGGACCTGGATCTTAGTGTTGTCCATCAAGGATTTTTTCATTCATAGAAAAATACTTATTGCATCAACCTCCGCTCTAGTGAGACAACTCTTACCGTTATTATGGATAGAAGACAGTTTCAGCATTTGCAATGGCTATAAACATATCACGAGGGGAGAGCGTCAATAATGTTGGCATCATCCTACCATCAGCAGTATTCAGCCATGGACAACTTTATACTGCACTGAGTAGAAGTACAAACAGTAATGCAATTAAAATGTTGGTAAAAGACCATCCAAAGCAAAGCGAACTCATTGGTGGTAGGGTTTTCACTAGAAACGTGGTGGTGAAGCAGTTTCTAACATAAAAGTTGTAATCTTTTTTAATTTCAATTTTATTTCCGTATATTTCCTGAGACTATCAAATTCTTTATATTTTCATCAAACATTTTATAAACGTATTGTGCAATTTCGAGAGAGGTATTAAGTCTAGACAAAAGCTGATTGGTGATAGAGAATCACCTTGGAAAATTCCACATGAAATTCTTACATCTCCAGCTTTAAGAGGTTCATTGTCAATGTTCAGATTCATGTGGTTCTCCATGATCTCATACTTACAGACAAAAGTTTCGCAGAGTAAGAGCTATTTGATACGTTTTCATGCATTTCTTAATCCAGTTACATAGTAGACTATCAAAAATGTTTTGTAAAGTCTATCCAGGCTATCGTTTATGACAATCTTCCATGTTCATCGTATTGATGAGTAGCTGATCTTTACAACCATAGGACCACGTTTACATCATTTTTGCTCATCAGGTAATATACCATTTTCTATCAAAAAAATATTGGTATATTCAGTCAAAAGAGTTGTTTGCATTTTATACATTGCTGTGAAGCAGGTTATGGGACTATAATATTTTGGTTCATTTGTTTCTTCACTTTTTGAAAATAGGAATGTTACACCATTAACTAGCCTAGTAGGAATCGTAGTAGGTTTTTGCAAAACATTATTGTAAAATTTTGGTAGCAGTTCCTGGCTCTCTGGGAAGGCATTCAACCAGAAGTTTGGAATTTTATCGTTTCCTCGAGACTTCCATTTGTTGGCCTCCTGAGAGCAGTTCTTACATCCTCAACATTGATACCTCCCACTTTGAGTGTTTTTTTCTTTTGTCCAAATTTTATTCCAAAATTCCTGCGCTTCTTCTTTTGATGGGACATATTTTACTGAAACTAGTATTTTCCCAATCTGCCAGTAAAACATTTGGGGATTAATTTTGAACATGCTGTTGTACTTGAATAATCTAATGCGCTTTTCATACCTTGCTATGAGGATAGCTTTTGCACATAGCTTTTGCTTGATGGTTTCTATCGTGGTATCGATGGCAAATATAGTGTTCGTATTCTATTTTTCTTTAATGTTCGGAATTTTGTTAGTTTGATAGTCTTGTCAAACTTAAGGTATTTTTAAGCATTCTGTCAGACCAAAGTAGCTGAATTTGATGTTGAATACACTTTTGTCAAGTTTGCTTTTTGTGCAAATGTTGTCGTTTTCTAATCTTTTCACCACATAGAATCGTTGAGATGTTGATGTATGCATAATACAGGTGGCTAAGATCTGAACATCTGATTATCAACATCATTAGCTGAAATTTTATCCTTAATTGAGAAGCTGATTTTAGCAATCATTTTAAGATTTTGGTTAGATTTGCGATTTCTTGGATGAGTGCCGCGTTCATCCATACTGGCTTCTTTAATTTTCAGCCATTCAATCATTATTTGATATTTAGATTATGTAGTTCTGTTGGCTCATGTATTTACTTCATGTATTTCATTTTCATCTGCCGTGGTGTTTATGGTTGATTCAGAGAGAGTTTCACTTTGCTTATCATTAACATTAACTCTTTCAATCATTATGGTATTTTCATCAAGCCTGGGCTGGTCTATAATTATTTCCTCTGTAGTATTTTCTTTAGCTGCAACGTCGTTCTTTTTATCCATTACTAATTGTTTAATTTGGTCAATTTCTAATTCAGTTAGTAATTTCTTTTTCATAATGTTTCTTCTGACTTTGGCGATTTTTTTATTGTCTATGTAGGGTGTTACTTGATGTGTTTCTCTCTCCAGTTTTAGTAGGTTTGTTACAGAATTAGATTTATTTGTTGGGAAATATATGGCATGATAGAAGGCCATAGGAACGTCTTTATTATCTCTCCTAGATCATTTTTCTTTTGGTTATTTGATGACGAGCATGGATGACCAACTGTTGGAATATTCCGGTAGTGGCGTACTTCAAGCTCCTGTTTCGATTTGAACCAGTAGCTCAATTTTCGTTTCGAACCCGCTTCATTATTCCACTACACGATCCTTTGTGTTCCGGGTGACGACGGATCTCGTTCGCATTCTGCTTTGTCTTCATGAATCCGTGACGAGCTTGAACGTTGATATTAGGGGATGGATCTGTCTGTTTAGGGTAATCTTTTGAGACAACACTGCTTCTGAGTTCTCTACATGTAAACATTGCTCGCAACGTAACTTCTTAAGGCTAACAGATTTGTATTTCTTTTATAGATTTATCTCCGGACATAGTGTTTTTGTGGTATTTTTAAACTTATAAATTATTCACTCTCTCTTTGTTAGTTCGAAAATAAAAGAAAATGTTTTGTTTTGTTTATTTTTTTACATCGTTTGTGACACATATTTTCATATGCGTGTATGTGTGTCCTTAAAATTCCGTGTAGTTGTGTTAACATTTGTATGTATGTGTAGTCATATGGGTATTAAATTGCATATATACTTGTGTAGACATTCGAGTGTGTGCGTAATTACTCAATTTATATACTTACTGTTTTGTTCCATTTCTATTTTATAATTTGTAAACTCTCCGGTGTTTATTTCGCGCGTGCATTTCGCACATGTTCCGTTGGCACATCGTGCATACGAGAAACTATTCTTTGTATGGCAGTAAAATTTCGTTTTTGTGAACATTTTCTTTAACAGACCACCTCCTTCAAATCTTCCACGTGTTCCTTTATCCCATTCGACCTGTGTTATTAGATTAGATTTGTTTTTGAATGGAGAACCCGTTGTAGCACATCCATGTTATTCAGCGAGGAGCTCTTCCTTCTTATTCAGCGTGAAGCTCTTCCTTCTTAGTTGAGCAATGCACTCATCTAGAATTAGTACATACTGTACATAATACCGTCGGTGATTTTAGTTATATATCTTTCTTGATATTGACTTTCATCACCACGGCATCATTGAGATGCGCAACAATGAAGTACAAACGTTACTTTAATCGAATGAGATCTCTACACTATACATTAAATAAATTTCTATCATGAGAAATCTACAATTGGAAGGTCGATGACCGAATAGATAGAGAGCCGTAAGAAAGTATCATTAATCTGGAGAACTATTCCTTTTCATCTGAGTACAAAATCGGCTAGTCGTGATATAGTCCCTTCTATCTTTCCCATAAATATGACATTTAAATATTTGGGTCCATTATATCGATTTACTCTTCAAAATGTTAACTTTAATAACTATTTAAACGAAAACCTTGTGGCATGTAATACTTTCAAATCTTATATCATATATTCATCCGTATGTTGTGTACGTTCGGAGACGCGTGTACAGGATCTATAAATTAATTTTTATAATACTAACAAAAGCATTAATCACGTCACAAATCCTACATGGCATTAAATTGCTATTTCTATATATGAGGTTCCTTGACTTTGTAAAATGAAATGATACACAGTGAAACATTCCTTTCTACGTTAGGCACAAATCCTGGAATTTCGCAGGAGTGGCTCATCGATTACATCGGCCCTAGTAAAAGACTGGTAATTTTCTCTTCTAACCCGAAAGGGTGCAACCAAAGTCAGTTTCGGCTATATAAGTTATTGATGCGTATTATTCTGTGGCAAATTTCCAAATACTTGAATATATCTATGGAAGAAAATGTGAGGCAATATATTCCATCGTAGTAACTAATGTCAGATAACGGTTTTTACAAACTTGTATCTTTCAAATACACATCTGTAGCATAACGGAAGTTATTTGACATCAAACTTATGATGAATTTAATTTCACGTTTTCATAGCGAAATCCATGAAGCCTTCCCTTATTTTATAAATGTGTCTTGCAATGCAAATTTACATGTTATCTAAATACATTGGGATAGATTCTTGATTGCTTAGGACGCAGAAACTTTGTGCCAACTGGTTAATGTTTCAGTTTTTCAAAGCTTCATAAGCAACTATTTTGGCCGTTTGCTGTTTAAACTTAACAGTTTGTTGTTTAAACACAACAGCTACTCACAATACAATTTTCACGACATTCAGAGTACGACACACTTTTGCATTAAAATACTCAATCGGAAAAGCCACATTAAAAAGATATTTTAAATTTCCGGTGTTAATCCTTAAGTGAGTTTGTTGTCTATGATATGGAATTTAATCGTTGCAAATATTTCCCATTATTTTTGTATCCATTATTAAAGCGTCGGCTCTTTAATTTCAAACACCGGGGACTAATATGGGAATGTAGTGCCAGTCTAATACAGTTTCCTTTAAAATTAAAGGTATTATACCTAAATTTCTCAGTCACCTTCTCATTTTTACAGTTGCTCCCGGGCACTCCCATTATTATATTACTTCGTGTCACCTTTTTCGTTGCGTATCTCGACACAAACTTCGTCGTCATAGATGCATTTTTAGTTATATGATAATTTTGATGCGTTACTGATAATGTTTTCTAATTTCAGTTGCATTACTTACGTTAGAATTGAGCCCCAACAAATAAATTCATTATTTTATTCATTAAACCGAAATAATATGCCCAATTTTCCGTGGAAAAATTATTACCATCGTGACTGCGTGTGGTGTTTTACAGCTTATTCTTTTATTTTATATTCACATTACTCTAATATTTGTGAAGTGAGAAGTAGTATTTTCTTTGGTAACATGTGCTGGTATTTACATTAGAAACATTACATCCTGATTTTAAATTTCGTTGGTAGTTATCAAAGTATAAGCTAAATATCATTCAGGTAGTAAAGCCCGCCTGCAAATCAAGATTACTTCTTCCTCAAAATTAGAATTTGCAAGTCATTCTTATGTTTGTGTGATATTCCATATAATTATATGATAAGATGCGATATCTACAATGTTAACTATATTTTACTAACTGTATATCTTTGAAACACTTAAGAAAGCTTATGAATACTGCTATACCTTACCTATTTTTATATCTACTTCTGGAAAATTTTAATCCCCCTTGTGCAGTCAAAGATACCTTTCTTAATATCATTAAGGTGGTCATAGAGTAATGATCAGCAGACTGTGGAAAAGGTATCTAGTATATTTAGTTTCGTTCATATAAATTGTATGTAATAAATCCACTAATCTTAAATTAGTTTTCATCACTCCTCATTCGATTTAATAAATACTACTCGTCGTTTCAAAATGATTTAATCGATTACCTTACATGTTTTCGAGTGTGCTGTTGTACGGCAACTTTATTATAATGAATACCAGTGGTAATAGCAATATAAATAAGAAAAAGAAAAAAATCATCAACAGAATAAAAAGATCCTGCCTGTGTTTTTAAAAAGAAAACATTAAAACGAAAATAATTAATTGCGCTACAGGAAAATTCTCCAGATTTAGCAATTAGTAATTAGACAATCAGAATCTGCAATGACCTTTAGTGAATAAGAGTCATTGATATTCCATAAAACATTCCCACGTGATCATTAGCTAGGAATTGGTATTCCATAAACCTTTCCCATTTTGGATCATTAGCAACAAATTCTAATCTGCAAATATAAGGCAAACGACACAGCTCTCACAACGAATGGTTCTCATTAATGAGATCAACTTAAAGTGACAAATATTATATCATTCATCAACTGGTCAGCATTTCGATTTCTACTAAAATTCAAACTAGAAAATTGGAGGTTTGCTTTCCAAATTTATGCTGTAGTAAATACATATTAAATGAATATTTCTACGGCACAATTAGCGTAACATACACGACGAAAATACATGATGGCATTTCGAGTAAATTATTACAATAAGTTGATATGTGAAGCTGATTGCGCTAAAAGCAATAAGTACATGTACCTTTCGAATTGATCTTGTATAGTTGGGTTTGGAAAGAGAAGGAGTCGTTTCACGACTGTCCAAAACTGATCTAGTTGGAGAGAAAGATGTATAACTCTTGTGTTCTTCAATCAGGAAGGGACAAACACTCATGTGAATACCTTTGTTCCAAGAATTGTCACAGATTGGACTACGCTAAATTACGTCAAAATCTCGGTGAAGATGGTCAGTCACGTGATGCTTGAAAATTATTTCCCCTTAAAATGTTGAAGTAAATACTTTCGGTTTAAACAAGGTGTTCAGCAACATTGTAGAACCTGAGGCCATGTGATTCTCAAGTGAACTTAACTGCATCACGATGTCAGCAGACTCCGCTGTGGGAATGCATTAACATAATGCATTCATTTTTGATTTCGCTCATATTCATATGTCAATATTTTTGTGCATCGTAATATATTCAGTGCAACAGTGGAACTTTCAATATTTTTGGTAATCGAAAATACTTAGGCGTTGATATAAACTAAAGCAAAAACGAAATGTGCAGATCAACACATTATGTTGTGTGTAAAATTCTTGAGAATATTTAAGCTACTGCATATAAATTATTACACAACGGGTATATCGGATTCCACACCTAGTGCATTTATTTCAGCTACTTCGACTAATATATTACTTATGTCTTAAATTTCATTCAATGCTGTATCTATTGACTGTAATATACTAACTGTGACCTACATGAAGTTATCACACACACTCACACAAACACACACACACACTCACTCGCATATACACACATGTATGTATGTATGTATGTATGTATGTATGTATGTATGTATGAATGTATGACCGCTGAAATTTGCAAGTTTTCTCAATCTCTCTCTATTACTCTTTTACTCTTTTACTTGTTTCAGTCATTTGACTGCGGCCATGCTGGAGCACCGCCTTTAGTCGAGCAAATCGACCCAGGGACTTATTCTTTGTAAGCCCAGTACTTATTCTATCGGTCTCTTTTGCCGAACCGATAAGTGACGGGGACGTAAACGCACCAGCATCGGTTGTCAAGCAATGCTAGGGGGACAAACACAGACACACAAATAGACACACACATACATATATATATACATATATAAGAGGGGCTTCTTTCAGTTTCCGTCTACCGAATCTACTCACAAGGCATTAGTCGGCCCGGGGCTATAGCAGAAGACACTTGCCCAAGATGCCACGCAGTGGGACTGAACCCGGAACCATGTGGTTGGTTAGCTTTTCTACATACCACACAGCCACTCCTACGCCTATTTATTTTATTCCTCTATGTTGAAGAGCGTAGGCTCGAAACGAAAGATTTTCACTTTTCCAGAGCGTCAAACTGATACACCTGTTTGTTTTTCATACATATGACTAAAAGTGTAATAGTCCCAATGCTGGCTGAATGTAGAAAATTCAAGTTAAAATAAAATATAAAACCCCAAAGTAATTAAATAGGACAACTAAAATAAAATTTAAAACAACTACTTCTTTAATCCCTCACTGTTTCTGTATGTGTGTGTGAGTGCGTGTGTGTGTGTTTGAAATCCAAGTGGAGAGTGGTGGTTTATTCCCATCCAAAACTTATATCGTTTATTGACTGCGGTGGCCATAATGGGAGCCATATATATATATATATATATATATATATATATATATATTAAATTCATATATGAGGATAATGTCGAAATACCTTACAAAGGTAAACAAAATTTTAACAATTAAAAATGAGGGTGTCTAAAAGACACCAACATGCCGAAATAGCAGTCGAAACTGACTATAAAACCACGTTAAATGTTCATATCGCACCATGAGGTAAAGCGGAGGGACAAAACATACAAGCAAAAATTATTGAATAATTCAAGATCCAAGGATTTCTGGTTCTGCTTTAGATAAGCTTTACCGTCATCAATTGAATATATCAAGGGTACATAAATACAGACATATATATGCACAGCAAACGATATACTTACGTACACGAGCGTCGTACATACATACATATGCACGTATGGACACAGCCAGTCTGAATCGCCCGCCAAATCACCGCATAAGTACGATATGGTTAAAATAAGCACCGCAGTGAATATAATAACGAATTATATAAATTTATATATGAGGATAATGTCGATATTTAAGTGTCGAAATTATCAAGTGGCCAGCATGAAAGAAATACCTTACAAAGGTATGTTTTGTATGTTTTGTCCCTCCGCTTTACCTCATGGTGCGATATGAACATTTAACGTGGTTTTATAGTCAGTTTCGACTGCTATTTCGGCATGTTGGAATTTTTAATTATATATATATATATCTATCTATATATATATATATATATATATATATATATATATATATATATATATACTTATAAATAAGGGCTAAAGAAAAATATTTCTATGCCAATATGTAGTATATATATATATATATATATATATATACGGTGTCACTTTCACCGGACATGTTAGTCTTCTTTCCACCAATACCTGCGATGGGAAAAGGTGCTATTTCAATCTACGTATTGACACAGTCTGAAATAATCTTTGGGGAAATTTTCTGTCATACCACTAACAATTTCAAACTCTTGTAATTCGATTTGTCAGGTTTCTCTCCTGTTTGACAGAATTTGGTTGCTCCACACGAATTCTCTCATCAAAGTTTAAGTTATGCACACACTGCATCGTATATTACATCAACATATACACCAAAAACACCGTCTCTCATTGTCACACAAACAATGCATAATCATATAACATCAGGAATTTGCAGCTTTCATGGTAAACGCCATCAGCATATACTCACGTAGTTATTGAAATTATTTCAAACAGAATTGGGACTTAATCTGGAATTCAATTCTCAATAAAATCTACTGCTTGAGTTAATATTTTAGAAGAAATGAATGAAATTAAAATTTAACAAAAATAGCTGAGAGGAGCACACGCTTTCTGTGTGTCACCTTGGCCTATATGATGACAGATATCCTTCTGTTTGTGCATATTTTGTATGAGTAAATCATACGCAACGGTCGATCGTAATATGCAGATACTTATATTACTTACAATGAATGAATTTTAATTTCAAATATTCATAAGTGATACATACGCAAGCGGAAAGAACTACAGCGATACACACGCATACACACACACTCCCACACACACGCACACATACATGCACGCATCATGCGCACACACACGATACACACATATGTGTGTTTGTTTGTATTCATATATGTATATATATATGAGTGTATGTATTAATGTACACATAAATAATGATGTACACACACATACATGATGCATATATAACACATTTTCAGGAAATGTTTGTATACACATATAAACATATGTATATATGTGTGCGTTTCTCTGTGTGTGTGTGTGTGTGTGTGGGTGTGTGTGTCCGTGTGTATGTGTCCGCGTGTGTGAGCCTGTTTATGTGTTTTACACATACATATTTGTCTGTAAAGGCGTATAGGTGTATAGGTATATATGTGTGTCTGTGAGTATATGCATATGTCGTTTTTTTGTTTTGTTTTTCTTTTCTGTATATCAAACAAAGTAGAAAAATTGAAGAGGGACAGTTTCGCTTTTAGTTACGAGCAATTTAAATTCCAATTATGAGTGCTATTATTTTATAGCCTGACATCTTTATGAAGTGAGAAGTTATTGTCATTGTGAAAAGAGAATATCATAATACACACTGATAAAAAAATAAAAGACAAATGGAATGACAATATTATAGACACAAGCTGACAAGAAACAAACAGATGCACACAAGCACGCATACACATATAGAACAAGAACTCTATTAAACAATTACATAGTTTTTGAAAGAGGATTTATTGCTTCTGTTTTTACTAACACAATGTCGACTATAAATCAACATTTCACAGCATACTTCTCCTCGCATCATGTAGCTTGTTTTAAATCAATCTCACATTGCATCCTTCAAACTAACAACTTTTGATTCCAAACATCCTTTTATCTATTTACTTAACTGCAGCCACTTGTTTCTTTTTCTCTATAAAAATACATGTCACTATCAATCTCTCCATGTATCCTTTCCATCGCAACAAGCTTACTTCCGAAACAAGTGTAGTTACCTTGGGCAATTATCTTCGGTCGGCCAAAGCATTTTGAGTGGATTTGATAGGAGGACAAAAGAAACGAGACTTGTGTGTATATATATATACAAACACACATAATACATATATATATATATATATACACACACACACACACACATATATATATACATATATATATATATATATATATAATATATATATATATACGGTGTCACTTTCACCGGACATGTTAGTCTTCTTTCCACCAATACCTGCGATGGGAAAAGGTGCTATTTCAATCTACGTATTGACACAGTCTGAAATAATCTTTGGGGAAATTTTCTGTCATACCACTAACAATTTCAAACTCTTGTAATTCGATTTGTCAGGTTTCTCTCCTGTTTGACAGAATTTGGTTGCTCCACACGAATTCTCTCATCAAAGTTTAAGTTATGCACACACTGCATCGTATATTACATCAACATATACACCAAAAACACCGTCTCTCATTGTCACACAAACAATGCATAATCATATAACATCAGGAATTTGCAGCTTTCATGGTAAACGCCATCAGCATATACTCACGTAGTTATTGAAATTATTTCAAACGGAATTGGGACTTAATCTGGAATTCAATTCTCAATAAAATCTACTGCTTGAGTTAATATTTTAGAAGAAATGAATGAAATTAAAATTTAACAAAAATAGCTGAGAGGAGCACACGCTTTCTGTGTGTCACCTTGGCCTATATGATGACAGATATCCTTCTGTTTGTGCATATTTTGTATGAGTAAATCATACGCAACGGTCGATCGT
>NC_042997.1:1162500-1265000 GCF_006345805.1 Octopus sinensis | reverse complement strand
ATCAGTTATCGCCTAAGAATGACTTTAAAGTTTATTCTAAAAATGGGATGCTTTGTTGCTTTGTTGAAAAAAGATACAAGTGACCATTGGATAAATATATATTTACCTTCTGCACAAAATTGTTTATAATGCCGGTAAAATCTGAATGCATAGATTTGTGTTTGTAAATATACGAGAGTGTGTGCACGTCTATATGTGTGTGTATTATTATGTTCAGAGAATCACTAATTAAATTATAGATTCTGGCAAACTCTAAGCTCCATCGTTGAGGAATACAAATTTGGAAAAGCAAGTGTCTTTACCATGGTTGAAGATTCGAAAGACAAGTTGGTCGGATCGGTCAGGTCCAAGCTGAAGATATACAAGAAATAATAAGGTGATGAGGCGACGTGGACCTGAAAGCAAAGCTTTTCGATCAGAAAGAGATTATATAAGTGATGAACACAAATACATTCTACATGGCAGGGAGCAGCAAAGAATGACCAGGAGCATATATGCCATATGGGGTGCGGGAATGGAGCCTTCTGGATAGTACAGATGATTATGAGGGCTCAGCAGATCTACAAAACAACCAGACATGATCTGCAAGAGTGGCCTGAAGCCAGATATTATATTCCATTCTAGTTCACCAATGGAACTGATTTTGATTGAAATTCGTTCTCAAATATATTAGAAGCACATATGTTCGAAACAGAAAAATACACCAGTTATGAAAACGTAAAATCCAATTTTACCTGACTGGGTAATAGGTTTGAACTTGTTAACAAGACAACTATTGATATTGCATAAAGGTATAAAGATTATAAGAATAATAGATTCAAGGGCACATTTATTCATTGTACCAAATTAACAAATTCAATTTCGTTTAGATTAATTAATCTACATACTCTTTTATACTCTTTTACTTGTTTCAGTCATTTGACTGCGGCCATGCTGGAGCACCGCGTTTAATCGAGCAACTCGATCCCGGGTATTATTCTTTTGTAAGCCCAGTACTTATTCTATCGGTCTCTTTTGCCGAACCGCTAAGTAACGGGGACATAAACACACCGGCATCGGTTGTCAAGCAATGCTAGGGGGACAAACACACACACACACACATATACACATATATACGACGGGCTTCTTTCAGTTTCCGTCTACCAAATCCACTCACAGGAATTTGGTCGGCCCGAGGCTATAGTAGAAGACACTTGCCCAAGGTGCCACGCAGTGGGACTGAACCCAGAACCATGTGGTTGGTTAACAAGCTACTTACCACACAGCCACTCCTGCGCCTACAGCATAGATTTTTATTATAAAAGTATTAATATGAAAACCATGTGCACATGGATCGAGTAACAAATAAATGATCGTGTTGACTAAATAATTTTGTAATAGTTTTCTATTACATTTAAACATCAGGTATATAATATCATTAATAACATGTGCTTTAATAACACCTGCTACCTCTGAAAGTCGATGGTCTTTGCATTTTTAAAATGTCTCTTTGAGTCAAATGTTGATGTTTGTTATTCAAATACAAATTCGTTCCTTTAATATATCTTACATCATGACAATCGGTAAAACGTAAATGGCAACGTTATAATTATGAAAAATTAAAATAAACTTGGTTTTATTCCAGTATTTCGCTGTATTAAGTAATATTTTCATGAGATTGGTTTAATTGCCTTGGAAGTGCGTTATGTGTGAGCTTCAGCTTGTGTGTGTTTGTTTGCACTTAAACTATAAACATCAAGCAGCAAGTAAAACATAGATGCTTCCATAAGTATGTAAACAGTTACGTAATTCTGCTAGACTCCAGTCTCTACCAACTATGCAGTTCTAAATCAATATATTTCAGACTATTATTTATAGATACACTCGCTTGCAAGCACAATGTTATACGATCTCTACGTGCATAAATATATATATATTTGTGCGCGGGGGCACGTATGTGTACAGGAGCAATCGCGACTATATGTGAACAAGCTTGCTAGGCGCATATTCCCCGTTTAACCCCATTACGTTGCAACTTAGATGAGTGTTTTCTACTCTAGCATCAAGTCGGCCAAAGACGACTTGGTAGGCAGAAATATATATATATATATATATATATATATATATTATATATATATATATATATATATATACATGTATTCAAAATGGCTGAAGATTAGCAACACACTTCAAACTAGGATCACCACTGAATTTGAATCAATTTGTTTTGTTCTATACATGACATTAAAAGCATATAATAAATGTACAACAAACGGGAAGCAGACACAGAAGGTTAGCAAATCCGCATCAGTTGTTGGCCTGAGGCTCGAACACAATTTCACTCCTTCATCGATAATATTGACTCAATCTGGTGGTGTCGGAGGCCAGAAGACTCTGGGATATTGGTAGCCAAACATGGGACCAGCCAAACATGACGGAAAATTAAACCCGTAAGAAATAAACTGCTATGCAATGAAGAAAGTGAACATATATGTATGACATAAGTGTAATTCAAGGCAAGACACACTTCGAGGACGTATTAGGGGCAAAAACGAAAACAAAACAATACGAAAAATGTGAACATGCGAATGAATAAAAGGAAATAAACTGATACAGCCTTATGGTCAGGCAGGTGACAAAAATATGGTTGGCATTAACCACCGAGGAACTTTAATTTGAAGCAAAACTAGACTATAATATTTACATTATTTACATTAGACAGATATTTGTCCTCATCTTGTTTGTTGTTTACACAACGCTTCGGTGTCTTCATCAGGTGTCTTGTGGAAATTTCGAACCTGGGTTCTAATAATTCTCCCTGTCAGTGTATAAACATGTGCTTCCTGCATCTATAAGGGATTTTAGAGCCCTTATTTCTAGTAATGCAGTCTACGCTGCACCATCAGTCACAAATAAATGAGAAATGGATTTTTCCTTCTTGGTTTTTATTCATGTGTGTGCGTGTTTGTGTAAGTGTGCATGCTTGTTTGTGAGTGTGTTTGTCTGTCTCTGTTTGTTCCCCATCACGGCTTGACAGCTGACACTGGTGTGATTCAACTCCTGTAACTTAGGTGTTCGGCCAAAGAGACCGAAAGAATTAGTACAAGGTTGAAATATATAAGTAGTGGATTAGATTCATTCTACCGAAATTATGGAAGGCGGCGCCGCAGCATGACTGTATTCTAATGACTGAAACAACGGTAAGTGTAAAAGTTCTATAAAAGTGTGTTTGTGTTAGTGTGTGTGTGTGTGTGTGTGTGTGTGTGTGTCTGTGTGCGCGCGTGTGTGCGTCTGCGCATGTTTGTTAGATAGATAGATAGATAGATAGATAGATAGATAGATAGATAGATAGATAGATAGATAGATAAAGAGAGATATTATGTTATGTAAACAAGAGCATTAATATGTCAAGTCAATCGTACAAAAGCGTTCATTCATATTGAACGGTTGTGTGCGACTCAGTTGACATTCAATTGCATTCATCAATGAGTAAAAAAGCAATGAAAACAAAATTTTTTAGAGCTGTCGGTTGCCTCCGATTGCTTTTGTGTTCAATAACGTCGAGACACTTTCGTCATTTATTATGTGCTGCCTTCGTTTTGAAGTTAATCAACGTGAGTCTTCACATAGGATGACATGGTGAGATGAGATGCTATATTTTGTACACGACTGGAGTGAATTGGTAGAGTATGTAGATGAATTCTGTGTAGTACAAATATTCAAAAATACTTAATTTTATGGATAAACCTCGAGCATTTTTCTCTAATTGCGCAATCGCAATACTTGTTTTATTTTATATTTTTCTTTATCCTTCCAATATATTTTGTAGTAATCCTGTTCTATTGATCTCCGCTATTTCAAAAAGAATTTTCAGGAATTTCCATGCATTAGTAACATGTGTTATTAGAAGACAAGTTGGCATAACATACCGTGTTCACCCTAGGCATTGTCCTTTCAGGGATAGGAGTCTATAAAATGAAAAATGCATACGTAACTTATTCTTGTTATGATGAAGAACACAGATTAACTCCAACTTTGCTTCATATGATGCTATACACGCAACTGAAACTACAACAGACAATTCTCCTAAGTAGTTCATATTAAACAGCAGCTGTAATTGGTAGTCGCTCGTAAATTGCTTGCAAGTACAATGAAATATATTACAGTGCTTTACCACGTTGACATTGTATAGCGGACAGAAAGATGAACGTCGATAGTATAGAATGTTGTTAGACATTAATGGCCGACAATTATAATGAATCTTCAAACATTATTCATATATTTACTGTTCCTATTATTTACCATTAGGATTGTCTGGTTATATAGTTAAATAGTTATATACAAAAAGATCGCAGGCATACACACAAAGAAACACACACACCGTTATATATATATATATATATATATAATGGATGTTGAAAATTCACTGGGAATATTTTTTAAATGGTATCATATTTAAAGATTTAACCGGTTTCACAATTTACACTGATTTATAAAATTTGAGATAGAAAGACGAGGATTATGTCACAACTGTCTTGATTCTGACGAGTGTTTGAAGCTTTTCCTACTTTTATAGGGAGTACATACCTCAAATTAGTATGATCAGCCCATTGACCTATTTTTTTTAGGCACTAGTACTACACTGGAGATTTTCTTCAGGTCTTCATACAATTTCTCAACACCAATATCATCATATTCGAATAAGTGAAAGAGAAGGTCAATTAATGCCCCAAAATGACAGTGATGATAGAAGGGAAGAAAGTTGACTGTGGCAGCCAAAGGGAAACCTTACAGCAGAAATGGAGTCTCTAATTGTAGCTGCATTAGAACAAAACGTTAGACTAAATTTGATCCATGGTCCCACCTATTCATCCAAATATACATAGATATATGTGATTGTGTGGCAAGAGTGGAGGCGCAATGGCCCAGTGGTTAGGGCAGCGGACTCGCGGTCGTAGGATCGTGGTTTCGATTCCCAGACCGGGCGTTGTGAGTGTTTATTGAGCGAAAACACCTAAAGCTCCACAAGTCTCCGGCAGGGATGGCGGTGATCCCTGCTGTACTCTTTCACCACAACTTTCTCTCACTCTTACTTCCTGTTTCTGTTGTGCCTGTATTTCAAAGGACCGGCCTTGTCACTCTCTGTGTCACGCTGAATATTCCCGAGAACTACGTTAAGGGTACACGTGTCTGTGGAGTGCTCAGCCACTTACACGTTAATTTCACGAGCAGGCTGTTCCGATCCCATGTGTGGCAAGAATCTTGCTACCCAAATGCATGGTTCAGGCTTTGGGAAAGTGGCTTCTGCTATAGCCTCGGGCCGTCTGGTACATGGAAATGGAAAGACCTCCGTCGTATATACATATATATATATATATATATATATATGCGTGTGTGTGTGTGTGGTGTGTGTGTGTCTGTGTGTGTGTGCGTGTGTGTGTGTGTGTGCGTGTCTTTTTGTCCCTCTGATGTTGGTGTGTTTACGTCCATGTACCTTAGCGGTGTGACAAAAGAAGCGAGAGAATAAGTATTACGTTTACAAAAAATAAGACTTGAGCATGTTATTCGACTAAAAGTGTCGCTGAAGCATGCTGGCAGTCAAATGACTGTAAAAAGTAAAAATATAAAGAAATATATACATATACACTCACAGATATATATATGTATATTATATATATATACACGTGTTTGTGTGTGTGCATATATATAAGTAGTCAGAAATGCACTGGGATTTGTTAACGTTTTTATTTTCATATTTTTGAAGACTTGACTAGAGTGGACTGAAGCACCAAGAAATAAAGTGTCTTGCTCAAGAACACAAAGTGTCGACAGGAATTGAACTCACGTCTTTGTGATCGTGAACCAAATACCATAAATACTAATCCGCGCGCCTTCACGCGCCTTTTTTATAGAGATAATTTAGATAAATATTTACTATTCCTGGACATTCTAATCATCAAAACAGACAAAAACATTGTAACAGACATTATATTACCAACCAATACATTCTAAGCAATACCTACTGTCTTCCTCATCTAATCCCAAACACACAAAAGTAATATTCCTTTTAATCTATCAAGTAGAATATTCACAACTGTTTCAAAAATAATAAAAGACAACAAGGAATTAAAACAAATACTAGTCGAGAGAAAATATCCGTCAATATCCATAGTCACCAGAATAGACGTTTAAGAATTGTGTAAAACAAAGAAAAAATAACACTTCAAATAAACCCCCATACTCTACCCTTTATTACATCACATAACTGAAAAAAAATCGCAGACGTTGACATTATCCACCAAATCATTCCACTACTGAGACAAGACCCATGAATGAAACAATCACTCGAAATGCACAAAATAATTAAAATCACAAGACAATCAAAATCCTTCAGGAAACTACTGACTAGTGTTAAATTAATCTCCACAAACTCCACATCATAAGTCAAAAAGTGTGGCCACCCAAACTGAGGGATTTGCGTCAACCTCATTAAAGATACTCTTTTATATGTTTCAGTCATTTGACTGCGGCCGTGCTGGAGCACAGCATTTAGTCGACCCCAGGACTTATTCTTTGCATGCCTAGTACTTATTCTATCTGTCTCTTTTGCCGAACCGCTAATTTACAGGGACGTAAACACACGACCATCGGTTGTCAAACGATGTTGGGGACACAAACATATACACACACATACATATAAACGACGGGCTTCTTACAGTTTCCATCTAGCAACGATTTGGTCGGCCCCCTAGGATATAGTAGAAGACACTTGCCCGAGGTACCATGCAGGGGGAATGTACCCGGAACCATGTGGTTGGTAAGCAACCTACTTACCACACAGCCTACTTACACTCTTCACTTACCCTCCTGCGCCAATAGATAATAAATATAAATATAAAGATAATACATATAAATTTAAACCAGGATATATTTTTACCATATGTCATCTTCCTTGTGTGTCAAAAAATTTAATATATGCTATTAAATGTAAAAATTGTGAAGTGGAATACATAGGACAAGTAATAATCTCGCTTAGAAACAGACACAAAATACAGGATCCCAGCACTACACATATACCACTACGTAGAAACATTGTCATATGTGCAGAAATAAGACGCCCAAATTCAAAGTTTTCCACTTAACTTTTGTTCAGTCAATACCAGAGACCAAGGACGTATAAGCAAAGAAAATATATTCATACACAAACAGAAATCAAGACTGAATAAACTTCAACAATGTACATTCATGAACAACTATTCACACACATACTCACTTTCCTGCTTGACATGTTGAATTTATACAGCTAACAACTTAAATTTGGACATAGTCATGACTGCTAATTGGCAGATTCTACATATACATGCATGTTGACTGGTTACAAAAAACACATTTAATAGCTAAATTTGATACCTGGGTACAAGCACAAACCACAACTATTCAAACACTTTGCTACGTAGAAACAATTCCAGTCTACCATTCAACAGATTAACTTTAAAGAACTTTATTTAGGAAATATCTCTAGATACGTTCACTCAACTGTGCCAGCCTTGATTTTCGGCGAAAAGAATATAGTCACATTATATTAACGCACGGGCGTAGTGGGAGACCTACAAAAATTCCTAAGATTACTACTATTTACGTGATCCTACCTATTATATTTGACTGATGAAATTCAATGATCCTTGATTGTTACAGTTTGTTACAAGACGTACACTCAACCGTAACAGCATTAACTAACGGCGCCAAACACGTGACATTCTTGTGCAGATCACGTGATCATCGCCAAGCAGTAAAGCGTAACTAAAACACATACACATTTGTTCAATGCTTTCTATAAAAACAAGAGAAGTGCTCTACTTCTTTCTATCCCTGTCTTTGAAAATCAGAGAAATATGTCAAACCGGTTAAGTCTAAAAATTAAAAAGTAAAAGAATCTAAATAAATATGTATACTCGTGTGGAACAAAAGAGGCTTTATTATTATTATTATTATTATATATATATATATATAATATATATATATATATATATATATATATATTATATATATATATTCATATATATATATATATATACATAATATATATATATATATATATATTATATATTATATATATATATACATATACATATACATATATATTCAGAACATATATATATATATATATATACATATATATCTATCTATATATACATATATATTATCTATATATATATATATATATATATATATATATATATATATATATATATGTTCTGAATACAAAAAATTGTGTAGTGTACATTTACACACAAGAGAAAAACTACATTTGACAGGTAATATATACACGCTAGAAGAAGCAGTAAAAACTACCAAAACCACAATAAAGAGCAATTTCCGAAGGGAATGAAAAATATAAACTTTTACCTTGTTATTTTTTTACGGTTATACCTTTAGCAAATAAAATAATTTGCTATGCGAATCCTCATCAGTAACCGTGCCATAACGGTAACATATAATTTAGAAACAAATAACACATGTCTCATCATTATATGTTATATTTTTTTCAGAATTCACCGCGCAATCACAGTTTCAGGCCTTTTGTATCTACACCATACTTCTTACTATCATTTTCTAATTTCTATTCATTCTTAAGTTGTCAATTTCTTTTCCTGATAAGTATTGACACTTCACTCTTCAAGGCGTATATATCTTCAGAAATTCTCCTTTGCCGCCTTGGTTGTTTATTTCCTATTCTATCCGTCGATGTTCTATTCTCAGTAGTTCTCAATCCCATCCTTACCGCCACAATCCTAATGGCAGTCTAGATAAGATTATTTGTTCGTGTGATGTTCTTTGTTTCAATGAATCTCAGTATATTATTGACTTCACTCGTCTCTTGATTTCGTCTCCATTGGTTAGCCTTCTTAAAGTTGCACATCAATTCTATCCCTTCTGTATTTAATAGATACAACATTCTGTCTATTATTAATTGGCCTTCATTGTTTGAGTAGTCACTGATCTCAATTCTTTCACAATTAACGGTATTCTATTGTTGCGAGAATTGTCCATCTCTTCCACTATTCCAATTCCCTTTCTCGCATGCCCAGCCTCATCCGATATCCTTCTTTTAATAGCGTCCATTTCCAATTCTGTTGCCCATTCATTCTATCATATTGCTCTTGCTTTGTCACATAATCTCTCTTCAGTAATTTTGCCTTCCATTCACTGTGCATTCATTTACTGTACCCTCTGACAGGCACATCATTCGCATCCACTGTGGTGATCCTGTAGTAACATTCTATATCCATCATGTTTACTTATTTATTCCACTTATGTCTTGTAGCATGGCTAGTAGGTGCTGGATTACGACTAGGTCCACCCAACTGCACAGTGGAACACCTGTTAGTGCAGCATCTTCCCTATTGGTTCCAGTTCCTTTCACACCGTTATCCTCATCTATTTTGTTTTGCATTTTCACTCACAGATGAGGTGTGTTTTTAGATTAATGCCAACCGTATTTATATCGAGACCCCATCTCTATCAAGGTAGTCTGCCAAGGCGGCTAGGGCCGGGCTCCCCTAGATTTGAACTCAAATTTCTCCTTCTCTTAGGCTGCTTGCCATCCAAGGCTAACGAGCACAGCTTACCAGGAACACTGGTTATTTGAAGGCACCAGATACTCGCCTTTTCCCACCCTTCTACTGTAGGTTTGGCGAAGGAGTTGGGCATGCGCAGGTCACTGGGGTATTTTATAAGTGAAGGGTGCTCCACTCCCCTCACCACCCTTGACAGAGAGTAAAAAAAACATATAAAAATCATAAATTGTAAAAAATAAATAAATATTTGTTTTAATATTTTAAAATTAAATATATAAAATATTAAAAAATAAAATGAAATGGATAAAATGAAAATAAATTAAAAACAAAGATAGTGGAAGATATATATATAGAGAGAGAGAGAGGAGGGGGAGGAGAAAAGATAAACTAGAAAGGGGAAGAAGCTATTTAACGCAAGTTCAGTTTAATACATTCATATTGAAAGGGAGAGTAGGAAGACTGCTTGGGAATGGTTGTAAACACGGAAGTGAAGTAGGTAGATATTGAACATCAGGAAAGATGGAAAGAGTGCATTACTGCCCATCTTGAAATTAAATATTAAACCAAAGAAGGAAGAAGCGTCAATCTGAATCTAACGAAAAATTAGCTCACTATTTGAATTGGTTTGTCAAAGTGTGATTTCGGCTGAAGAATTTTACGATGTCAACAAGTAATCTTCAAAAGTAATGAAGAAAGTCAGAGAGAGAGAGAAAGAGAGAAAGATATAGAAAGAGTGGTGGTAAAAAGACAGAGGGACAAAGAGAGATCGAGGAGGAGAGAGAAAGAGGGGTTAAATACATGTACTTTCAACAATAGGTTCAGCATTGTAGCAGTCGCGGTTTCAAATAGCTAACTTTCATATGACTATGAATGAATAAAAGTGTAAGTTTTAGGAATTTAAGCTTTAAACAAGGAAGGAGGTGCGTTTTAAGTTAATCTGAATATAACGAGAAATATTAGCTTACCGTTTGAATTGGTCTGTGAAAGTAAAATGTAATCAATTTTCATTGTTTAATGGGTGCTGATATATTACTATAAAACAACTTCTACTTCTATATGATCAAGAATTTTAGAATATAGTATCACTTCAGGCTATAGATGAACAGTGAAATATAGATTTAAGAGAAGTGGTAACATAGAGATATCTACTGAATAGTTACTTCAGTCGTGTGGCTAAAAATATGATAACTGTATAGTCTGTACCAGTAGGGACATTTGGAGACATTTTTACACAAACCTTACTGCAGAGTGTTCCTTTTTATTCGATTCAATAAATCATATTATGAGAATCATAACCCACCAAATTAGAATTCAAAAGGTGAAAATAATGCTAATAAAACATTAAATTCAGAACTGTTTCGCAATTGAGGAAACATCCATGAATGCTGCAGACCACGCCATATCATGTACAATAGGTAACTACCGTTATGTCTAAACAGACAATGTTAGTTGCATATTTACCAAGATTTAAACTCGAAATCAAGACACGTGAGTCTTTTAATCATACCATTGGCCGGAAACATATGAAGGGATAATGCAACGCTATGTGTGGGCTACACGTTTAATTCTTGTTTAATTTTACTACATACTGCAGAAATGTTTATAGGAGTGTTAGAGTCAATCCACAAAGTAATGTGCTTGTATGTATATTACAAATTCAAACGGGAGAATATTAGCTTTCAAAACTAGTAAATGACAAACTCTATACTAAAAAGAAACTACTCTGCCGTTTGCAACCTTTTGAAACACACGCAGTTTATGATGGAACTTTTTTTTCTAAACTGGCAAAATCAATATGATATCCCAGCTCTAAGTTACTCATCCTTACCGTATTCCTCTCCCACTGACTAAACGACTCGACGCTATTGATCAAATAAGCTGTTTGCCAATAAAAAAAATCAGCTTAATCGCTGTCTTCAAGTCGGCATTTACTCTCTTTAGATATAGAAAACAAATAGGAATCTTTGTTCTATATTGTATGAAGTAGTAGCTTCTCAATGGCTTACAGCCGCGATTAAAATATCAAGTGGAAATATTAGAAATAGAATTTCACAAGCACTTAGCTTCCTCAGAAGCCAAACGGTTTGACATGATGATTATTCTAATGACTTAAAGGCCAACAGTTTATGATGTTATATATATATATATATATGTGTGTGTGTGTGTGTATATATATAAAACATATATACATATATATATATATGTGAGTGTGCGTGTGTTTGTGTATAAATAGATAGAGAGATAGATACACACATATCTATCTATATGTCTATATGTATACACACACAAACATACATACATACATATATATATATATTATATATATATATATATATATATATATATATATATATATATATATATATATATATATATATATATATATAATATATATATGTATGTATATTTAGAGTGTTTTGGAAATTTCTTGATACAGTTATAATATTTGGAGAGAAGTCTTTTTTTTTTCTCAAAGAGTTAAGATTGAGAAAAGAACCTTTTCGGAAAGTCGAATGACACTAACCTTTGGGATGAGATTTCACACAATGTGTGGTGTTTGCTTTATATATATATATTATATATATATATAGTTTTTTTGTTTTTTTATTCCTAAAATATTCCTTAATATTTTTCATTGGCTGAAGAATGTTCTATATCTGCTTTTAATAGAAACCCAGGTACCAGACCTACTAGAAGTACGTCCGTGTCCCTCGTATACAGTATATAACATATTTGTCATTTGTTCAAATTCCGCCGTGGTTGACTTTGCCTTTCGTTCTATCGGAGTCGATAAATTAAGTACCACTTGCGTACTGGGGTCGATCTAATCGACTGCCCCCCCTCCTCCAACATTTTGTGCCTTGTGTCTAGAGTAGAAAAGAATATATTTATCATTTTTAATGGGCCTATTATGTATTAATATAATAGCTCTAATCTATGCGTTTATTTTTAATGATTATAATGATTAATGACATCAATAACAGTCGTAGCGATATAATAATGTTTAGGAAATTTTAACGACGAATTTGCATCTCTGAGCATTAATGCAATTCACTATTATATTACACTGATTTCCTTGACTACGTCCAATACTGATTAATAGTTGCTCTTATTTTTATCTATTTTTTTAGTAACTCGTGATATCTTTCACTAAGAAAGTCATATTTGTAGTTCGTTCAACGAACGTTTATGACCCACAAATTGAATTATTCTCATATATTATTAATCGGAACTCTTAATGGCAAGATTCAGTTCCAGATGCGTATGTTAAGTTGCATTTATATCTACTTGGGTTTCTATATATATAGGCATCTTGTGTTTGCTACAACACAAGCTCCGCTTCAAGACTACCTTGGGTGATGTACACTCATCTACAGTATATGAGAGACTAATATTATTGATACTGTTGCAATTCCTCAGCAAATTTTATTCATTCGGAGAAATATTCTGAGACAGCTAATGCCATTTCGACTGTTATTAATAAGTGTAGGATTTTCAAGAAAACTAAACAAGAGTTTCTGATCGAAGTGAATATATTTTGAGTATGTTACTACAGTCTTAATAGTAATTCCAGTGTAATCCTATTACAGACTTTGATATTGAAGGAAATGGATTTTATATTTTTGTTATATTTCGGAATGGTCATTTTGCCAGTTTAACCAATAAAAACACACGCACTATATATTTGGTGTTGTCTTGCTTCAGTGGTATTTATTTTTTACATTAATCTTAATCTTATTTCGGCCAGAGTTCTTTCGTCACACTCCTGTGACTGCATCAGTGGTCCTTTCTTTTCTTATTTCTTATTTGTGTCTCTCCTTACTAACCGTCAGCCATTTTGTATTTCTATTGTATGTCTTCAGTTGCGCATGCTCATATCTCTATGTGCGTCTATGTTTATTTAGTGTGTGTATGTGGGGGGATGCCTGTAATATTTGTATCTTCTGTTTATATACGTTCATGTAATTTGTTTTTGTTCATGTTGTTTTTGTTTATTCTTATTTTGTTCATGTGTTTACATCCACTTATTATTATCATTACATATGCTTGTATGTATGTATGTATAACAACAAACTAGTAATAATAAAAATAAATAAAAAAAAATCTTTAAAATTAAACAAAAAAACTTATATATTTATTTATTTCTATTTTTTTATTTATCTGTGTATTTTATTTATTATGGTTTCGGTTTTGTTTATATTGTAACCAGTTTATTATATATATAAACAGTTTTATATTTCATCATAATTTTTTGTGGAGGGAATCAAGACCAAAGAGAAACGATCCCGTTATTGTGCTTTCTAATGTAATTTGTTCATATAATATTTTTGCCTATTTCGTAATTTTATATTAGTTATTTTATTTCCTTGTTTAAAAGAGATGATAGTATATTTTCATGAAGTACATACAGCGAGATATTTTTTCATCACAAAGTATGTAACGTTACAGAAAGTAAGGGTCAATAGTTTGGATGTGTTGCACTTTTAACGTTCTCTTGTTTTGCCGCTGGTGGCTCCTTAACGCAAATATTTATGGTGGAAGTCATTTCAGTTTGACATCACATTTGTGGATATTAAGCTGCTAATTCTTGCATGTGAAGCATGCACTTTGATTATTATTGTTTTAGGGGTGAGGTGCATATCTCTTCCTCCATCTCTCTCTCTATCTCTGTATATATATATATATATATATCGATGCAGCATGTCTAATTGCAGGAGCGACTGTGTGGTAAGTAGATTGCTTACAACCACATGGTTTTGAGGTCAGTCCCACTGTGTGGAACCTTGGGCAAGTGTCTTCTACTATAGCGTCGGATCGACCCACGCCTTGTGAGTGGATTTGGTAGACGGAAACTGAAAGAAGTATATATTATATATTATATATTATATATATATTATATATATATATATATATACACAACTAAAAATATTTAAAATATATATATATATATATTCCAAGAGACTTAGAGGTTGTGAATCCAACCAACTAAGGGATAATATCTATCCAATATACTACTGGTAGAATACCCAATTATTAATACATAATATTTTTTTTATTGCGTGGCAGTTATCCTACTGAATGTAATAAATGGGTGAAGGTAAAATTTTGTTTTACCCTTAATTTATACGGCAATAATAAAATGGGGGGTACCAAGAGGTGGTCTTCATCAACTTTTAGACATCATGTCTATGTATTTGATTTAAAAACACAATTATAACAATAAACATATATATATATATATAACATATTATGCTTTACATATATAAAAGTACCATTAATTATTTAAAAGAAATATATATATAAATATTCTGCGTTATATATTTTAATAATTAATGGTACTTTTATATATTTAATGTATAATATGTTATACATGTGTGTACATTGTTATAATTGTTCATTTTATTAAATAAACAAATAAATAAATAGACATAATATAATGTGTAAAATTTGATACTCTTGATACTCTCCATTTTCTTATTGCCGTATATATATATATATATATATATATATATATATATATATATATATATATATATATATATACATATATACAGAGAGAGATAGAGGAGGGGTAGTAGCAGTGGCTTTGTCGTTCTGTTCCCCGTTAAGTATATTTTCTGTTTAGCAATAACAACGTCTCACTCAATAGAACAGACATATCGGCCGCAAGAATGAGTGATCGGGGAGGTTAGAGAAGATTTCGATTCTAATTTAATTCGTCTTGCCACTATGTTGATCTTTGGCACGCTGATATATTATCAACATGTGTTTCCTGTGATTATACTCACGCCATGTCTCATTTAGCCTCTAAGCGGAACTCCTGGAAGCCCCCACCCACCAATATATAAAGTGTTCTTGTTCTTACAATCATCCTCCATGCATTTGATATTGGAAACTACTCTCCTACTCTTACGGTAAATTTTAGCATTAAGAATACGTACAATGCAGTTCTAATCAGTACATTTGGTCTTGTCGAAGCGCTGCTTTACATAATTGTGACCTTATGGGCATTACTTGTTTCTCTACGAGTTTATTGTTCAGTTTAGCATCATTTGGAGCCTTACTCGACGTGTGGGCTATCTCCACATACGGAATGACCAATTGAAACTTATACATATTGAACCGTGGATTTATTCTATTCGCTTTGTTTATTCTATTTGCTTTTCTGTAGTCTGTTCCAATGTTTACGCGGTGTCTAAAGTGGGTTTCATTGGTGTCCTTGTGATATCATATTACTTCTTATCCTTCCTGAACACTCTGATCTTATCTCTCTGATTGTGTCAATACAACTTTATGTGGAGGACTTTATCCTCCACGTTCAGTTCTACTTGTAGTAATTCCAGTGTAATCTAAAGTTCTGTGCATGTTTTTTTTTATTTCACAGCGTTTTGCACAAGAGGAATATATTGCTGATTGTCATAACTTATCCGGATATAATTATATTTTTACTTTACCTGGTGAGCATATTTGAAATTTATGTTTCATATAATAGGAGGCAAAGGCCACAATCAGTATTGTTTTTTTGTTTTTTTTGACATCTTTAACCAACGTTCAATATCAACGACAGGGAGTTTATTATTAGGGTGGTTAGAGGAATAGTCTATCGTTAAGTTCATACTCAGGTGGATAAAAGTACCTATGATTTAGATGTTCTCCATCGTATACCTCTCAGCAATGATTGGTAGGTTTGCTTTGACAACGTTTAAGATATTCTGTTGACATGGGTTGTGTGTCACTATAAATGACATCACTTATTCCTGTTTTCCTCTTCTTTGTACGTAGATATATATATATATATATATATATATATATATATATATAATATATATATATATATTATATATATATATATATATAGATAGATAATAGATAGATAGATAGATAGATAGATAGATAGATAGATAGATAGATAGATAGATAGATAGATAGATAGATAGATAGATAAATATATGTATGTATGCATGTATATATGTATAGATATAGATATAGATATTTGAATGTGGCGATTCTTTGTTGTCGTGTGAATGACCGAGTGCATATTTATGTGCATTTCTATTAACATATATTCATAAATGTGATTAGCAGTGTATTAAATTTGAGATATATTATTAGAAAACACAATTGCCATACGACAAAAGGTATACATTAATTAATAAGTAATATACTTTATAAAGCAATTAAAATAAATGAAAACAATCAATTTACTGGATGAATGGTTTTTGTTAATAGAATATCATACGTGAATCAAGTTATATTGTTTTATCTTTAAAAAAGAAAAAAAAACAGAATCAACGTGAACGACGGAAAATATCTCAACTGCGGAGATTTAGGTGAGCTTTCGTGTTTGTTTATAAGAACTGAACTGAATATGCATTCTATGATACGGCTGCAGTTAATCCTAACTATCCACATTTTATTTGCCCACATCAGACTTATAGCAGTAACCTGATCTGTGAAAATTATATGTACACAGATATACCGATGTATACATATATGTATGTATGTGTATGTATGTATGTATGTATGTATGTATGTATGTATGTATGTATGTATGTACGTACGTACGTCTCTATGTATATATGAATTATGTATTTATGTATGTATATCATTATTCAATCTATTTCAAGAGTTCTTGCCAATAGAGAAAGTAACAGTTTCTAACCTAGATCTAAGGCTTCTGCTTTGAATTTCGACATCAACAACAGGGTATTATTGTATGTATGTATGTATGTATGTATGTATGTATGTATGTATGTATGCATGTATGTATGTATGTATGTATGTATGTATGTACGTATGCATGTGCCGATTTGTTTGTTTCATGTATGTACTCTCGTGCATATAGTTGCATATCTAGACACGGTCAAATATATTTAAATGAAAAACTTCTGCAAAGTTTTACAGATATTTACATTTCCATTGATAGATTGAATATTCAGTCTTCGAATTAGCTTCCTCCTTACTGGTTTTAAGAAGCCTAATTTCTCAAGATTGGTATTTAGGCAATGTTTTACATATCCCAGGACCCCAATAATTACAGGTATAAACCTGAAGTTGTAATCTGGATAGAGTAACTGCAGATTTCTTAATTACTCAGCATAGTTATTCTCTTTATCACTGACATTCAGCTTTACATTAACATGCGCTAGGCAGATAATTTCCACAATTGTGCACAGTTTCTCTTCTGTATCCTAAATCATTATATCATGTTTGTTGTGCTTACATTTTATTGAGGTCTTCACTGGTACATTCCACCAGTATTCATTTTTATTATGAGTGGCTATGACGTCTACTATACTGTGGGTTCTTATTTCTTTGTACGTATATATGCATGTATGTATGTACGTATATATGTATGTATGCATGTATGTATGTATTTATGTATGTATGTATGTATATATGTATCGAGTGTCAAAATGTTCGAAGCCTTAAATATATTCATTTGTCACTGATGGAGAACTGAGAAAGTGCTTCAAGACTGGATTGATGCCATTTTAGTCTCCTTGTATAAATTGGGGCCAAAGGCTCTGTATGGTACTTTTCGTGGGATTTAGCTTTTGTCTGTAGTTGGAAAGGTACCTGCCCGCATTTCGTTAGTACGTTTAAATACATTTATAGTTCCAAATATAGTGTCTGAGTCTCAGTGTGGTTTTCGTTCCTCCAGGGGCTAATTGTATCTTTACTGTCAGACAATTACAAGTATAGTGCATTGAACAGAATCTTGCTCTATAACATTGATTCGTTGATTTGAGCAAAGCATTCGATACTGTTCACTGAAACGTTCTGTGGCTAATTCTAAGGAAAATAGGTTGCCCAGAAAAATTTGTAAACATGGTCACTGCTTGTCCACTTGTGTTGGTGTGTTAGCGGTTTGGCGAAAAATACCCGTGGTATAAGTACTGAGTTTAACACGATAAGTAATGTGGTCGATTCGTTCGACCTTATTCTAATCACTGTAACAATTAAAAGGAGGTAAAATACTAAGATGAAAGAAACCAGCAATTCGAACAAACATACACAAAAGCCCTATTACACAGCTTCCCGTTTATAAGTATAGGCAACAGTCATTTGATATAAAGCATTACAAAGAGTTCAGAAATAACAGCTGCTTTCAGAAGATTATCCAACTAGTACCAGCTAATAGATAGCTAAATATTTCATCACATGTTTAGATTGAGATAAAAAAACAATTCGCACGGAACATTTTCCAAAGTTGAACAATGAACCTTTTCAAGAATCCTGTCTATTCCACCGAGAAGAGTGAATTCATCCTTTCTCAAGATGGATGCTTTTGGATTTCATGTTTTCCGTGTCCAACATAGATGTAATAAGAGTTTAAAAAACGCTTCCTTATCTTGTCTCACGTCACAAACTCACTAAAATTTGATGCAATGGCACACAGATAAAAAAGAAAATTCATTTCCTATTGTTAGTAATTCTTGTTTCATTTTAATCACTACAATATGTGCATATCTTGGCACAAGACTGCTAAATTGTTTATAACAAAATATGTTCAGTTAAATGCGTTCGGTTAAGCATTTAACAGAACAGATGCCTATATATTTATCTATCCGTCCATTTGTGTGGAAATATATATATATATATATATATATATATATATATATACAAATGGCGGTGCCCCAGCATGGCCACAGCTCGTGAGCTGAAACTAGATAAAATAAATATATATATATATGTTAATATTTCGCTTAGGTACTGGTGTTAGAAGTCAATATACATATATATGCTTCTGTGCGAAGCGTCAGTCGAGTACAGTGCGGTAATAATAAACTGGGATGACAAAGGAATAAGAATTTTTATAAATTTCATTACTTTGCATCAGTTTGTCAGTGCCCTTGTTTCTCCCCCTCACCTCCCTCTCTCTCTTCCACCTCTCTCTTTTTCTCTCACTCTCTCTTACTCTCTCTAGCTCGCTTACTTTGCTCTAAAATCGCGCTCCCTTGCTTATATTACTGGCATTTCTCTGCGAGTTCTTACGTATGTAACTCTTCAAATTTCTTTCTCTTTGAGGTTTATTCATATATCTTTCATATGTATCTTTTTCGCATTCCATATTGTGTCATGAAAACAATTCTAACCCCGACAACGCTGAACTATGCTGCGCACAATGCATTTTGTGTTATATATGGTCTGCATAATCCAAATATCAAATTCATAAGAAAGGAACAGTTTCTAAAGAAAATAAATGCTAATCTATTCATCTCAAACGGACAGTAAATAAGTGAAACTTTCTCTGTAACTAGGAGAAGATTATTTTCAAGCAGCAACCATAGAGAGATTGCAATGTCAGTGAAGATGTCTATATTTATGAATATAGGCATTTCCAGTGGATACATGAAGAATGAAAGTGAAAGAAAAGGTGAAAAGTGAAAGTGAAAGCAAAAGTGAAAGAAAAAACGGATCTTTGCGAAGAATTTATTAAATAATATTACAAACTTATATTAAATTTTTTGCTGAAGGAAAACACTTTTATACGAACAGTATTCTTGAACTGCGATGGTAAAATGACAAAGGCCTCACATGCTCTGAAACATCGGTGTTATTTTATACATCACGAGCAACGAACAAGCAGTTTTTAGCGGAGGCACAATATTGTTTTGCACAGTGAACACTCGCGATACTGATTTTTTTCATGACAACAAAATACTCGTTAATAAACATATGTTATTTTCTCTATTGCATTCTTGATTCTTTTCTTTCCCTTTTCATTATATATGAATGCATGCACACGATATGCTGTCACAGTCTTATGAATCACTTGCATTGAAAACATGCACATATTATACACAATTATGGGTGCCTGTGATAAGCGTTTAATCCAGACGTAAAATTTATATGTCGAGATTCATCCTCATATTTTTCTACGTTTTATTGTAAATTCACCTGCGTTGATTTTTGTCTTGTCTTAAGACATCTCCCGTTCAGAATATATCAATGACATTCAAACATTGAATTACATTGAATAAAATGTCTTAATTTAATACAATGTATGAAATATTTCTCTTTTTTAATTGCATTTGAGCAAATGTCACTTCCGTTGTGATGAATACGCTTTTAAAGGAGGAAGATTAATTCAGAAAGTGTTCTAAAAATGTTGTATACTAATATTATTTAACCAACAATTAATAGAGACGGATGCATTATTTACACCAAATGATAATGTTTATCTCCAACTTGACATGGGCGTTGTGTTAACACTGAATACTGTTATCCACTCTGAGGAAACAGCTCACAGAGACTTGTGATGCTTGAAAGTAATCGTGATTATATCCCCGGCGGGCGATAATCGTCCTCCACTGACGCCGGAACTTCCAGATCATGTAATTTCGGCCTTCCTTGGCAAACGTTACACTATTACCTAAATGTAATTGTTATTGCTATTGAAGTTATTTCGCTTCTGCTACTATTTCTATTGCAAAGGATCAAGTAATTTATAAGTATTCTACATATAGAATGCATTACTAGCCCTAGCTAAGACTAACTGATTATAGGCAACCCAAACGGTAGTGTGACATTAACTAGTGTCGTGTCCAATGCTATTGATTTAAGTCCACTTAGATCTGTTCTATAGATATGCTCATGTTCCTAATAAATTATGCATGTTTACTCAATCAAATGAATAGCTTTTCATCAAAAATCAAACGTGCACCTATATTAAAACGAAATGGTGATGTACCTGAATAGCATGTACTATCGAACACTTAATTTTACGCTAATTCAGTCAGTAGCATATTTCAGATACACAATTGCACTATTTTACGCTCGATACACGTTACTACGTTTGGAAATGATTTAAGGCGGCAAAAGCATAGTTTCTTGCATCTTAATGTATAATTTGGCTTAAGCAATAGAGAGTGATATTAACAATATATAAAGCAAGTTAATCAACATTTTGTTATCAATCTCATAAATTTCATTATTCCTCTAGCGTGAAACAATGCAGTCCTCTGTACATAAAGGATAGAATGGAGCACTTTCCCCGGATATAATTCAATTTCTTCTAGTTTCTGATAATTTATTTATTCACCGACGTTTTAACATGTCCCTAAATCCGCATTCTGTATTTACCAATTACTATTTCCAGAATTTCACAAAAGTTGTAACGGAATTAATTCCTACATTCTAAATACAAACTATACACGCAATTTAGTCATGCAAACGTTCTATATTTTTGGATTTTGTGGAACTTACCATACTATCCTACGAATGTTGAAAATGCTAGTGAAAACAGTAACATCTGTAAATGGTATTTCTATTTGCGTTTTCAATAAAGTCTTTCCACGTAACATTTTAACATTTTTACATCAAAGTTCATCTGTTAATTGAGTACATAATGTGCTTTGTTTGAATTCACTGCCTCCTTCAATAAATTACTATTGTCAACGTTAAAAGCATTGACTGAGATATTTTATATATCATTAATTCTGAGACTGATTTAACATTTAATTGCAATGTCACATTGTTGTATCAAAGAATTCTCTATGGAGTATGCTGGGATCCAATTCTAAATGCATATCGTTAAGTATTATGTTGTTAATGACGATAAAAACGTTACGTGCCAATTACATGGATTCTGTAGTGTATATGTGTCTTAAAAGAGGGTTGATATATTATGAGACATCAAACTTTAAATGATATTGATATGCGAAGGTGTTTCAACATCACGTTATCATATGAGAAGTGGTAGATAAACATCTTAAAATGGAATTCGTACATCTCATTTCAACTACGAAACAGCAAGGAAGGTAGTGTTAGATTACTGTGATACTTGTTTGTTTTACAAAGATTTGCTCCGTGCTGTTACTTTGCACTAGTTACACTTCTTAGGTATGCAGTTATCATTGACTATATTCTAATTGTTCTGCTAACAAAAATACACACAAATTATCTCTATCGTTTTCTCTTTCTCTCTATCTCTCTTTTTCTCTTTCTCTCTCCTTCTCTTTCCCTCTTTCTCACACACACATGCACACACACACACACAAACACACAAAAACCTTAACCGCACAATATAGCCAGAATATTTTTAATGAGGTTTATATTTTCCTGAGATTTTTTGCTGTTATTTGGGTAAACATTTTCATTTCGTTCAAAGCATAGGTTCATTTTCTTTTTTTCTGTAACAATTTGTCGGGAAACACAAGGACATGAAACTGACATGCCTTACAATAACATATAGCATTGTTGACAGAGACCAGCCATATTTTATCAGGTAATAAAATTGTAGAATTCGACTAAGAGAAAAATTTCAGTCGCCGAGGCTACCTGTGATGTCACACTATGCAATACTGCTAAGAACATATTATACTTTTCTGGAAATGTATAATATGAGTCGTCGTATAAAGCAAACTTCGAAATCTCTACATTGAAGAAGTAACATAGAATCACCACAATCGACAGCTGTTTACCTTAGAAAACATGCAAAATTCCGCCACAAATGATTTGACAGAAAATCGCATTTAGATATCGGAATTCCAAGCACCAATCTCACGGAGTAATTGTTTCTGAAGACAATAGAACTGAGAGTAGAAATTGCTCTATAATGCACAATATTTCAGGAACAGTGGGTTTTCAGGCATCAGCTTGTCTCAATCAATAGATTTTTTTCTTTTAAAACTTCCCCGTTTGCTAACATAATTTACTTTCCCTCCATTCTTTCTACTCAGGCCATCTTTAATGGAAAAAAAAAATTCTACATACCTCTAAGCCCATAATGTTCCTCAATTCATACCGTCTATGATGTTTTACTGTATGAAGTTATTCTTATATCTTATCTATTATAACTCTTGATCTACATTGATCAATATACCACATGCAAAGCCTCGTTTAATTGTATTTAGATATCTATGTCGTTAAACAAGGTATAACAAGTGTTTACAAGACAAAACATACAAGGGGGATAACATCAGTAATATCAGCTGAGTGTCTTAGTTGAAAACAACGACACAGCAATGAGAAACGAATCTTTTCATTTTTACTAATGAAAGCAAAGACAAATTTCGGTCTTGCTCGGTGATGAAAAGAGATATTAAAGTATTTTCAGCATTTTATATTCAATCTTTAAGCAGTTTCACATACAGAGTAATCTCACATTCTCTCTTTCTTAGTTTAAAAACCATTACTTCTTTACTATATGCCTTTTTCTCTATATCTCTCTCACTCATTAAAGTAGAAGGACGTGGCTTAATGGTTAGAGGGTTGATTATCAGATTGTGGTTTTGATTACTGGACCGGACGACACATTGTTTTCTTGAACAAAACAACACTTCATTTCGCGTTGATCTAATCCAATGAGCTGAGAAAAATGAGCAATGCTGCGCGGACTCGATATCCAGTCAACGCAGGGAATTTATACGCCACGGAAGCCAGGAAAGCGGCTCTTACGAGTCGAAATGACACTTTAGGTTAAGCTATCTTTTGTACCGATTCGCACCTTTGTAGCTCGTGCATATATGTCTTCCTAACATCACAAATTATATTCGAAATTATATTACTTTACCAGACAGATTTTAATATTCTATATTATAAAATTTGACTGCCATTTATTTATAAATACACACAAAATTGTCTATATGTATGTATATATAATATCATAACCGCCATTCCTCACCAGTTCTATGTAGTATACTTTTGAAACTGTGTTAAATATGCCGCAGTTGAGTGAGAACATAGAAACACACATACCACTTAACTAAAAACAACATCAAATGTATGACGGCTGTTCCAGATACTCATAAAATAAATCTGCACATACATATAAATTATATATATGTGTGTGTGTGTGTATGTGCATGTGTATGCATGTGTGTGTGTATACATGTATCTATATTATAATGGAGAAAGCTGTTTTTTAATTATGTATATAACAATTACTAAAAATACTGAAAGAAAGCAATATTAAAAGCTTGACCGTCTGGAAATATTTTTATAAATTCATGTACTTAGAGATTGCCTATAATTTCGATTTCTGAAGTTTTTTGAATTTTTTTAACTTCACATTCTCGCAAATTTAAATATTCATTGCATTCACTGCGTCCAGTTCTTCATGAATTTAAATATTCATCGCATTCGCTACCGAATAGATTTTAATGCTTAATAATAAACACTCTTAATCCGTTGCAGGCAACATTTTATGTTTTACTTGCAACAGTTTCTCATTCATTCTCACTCGCCTCTATTTTCATTAATGATAATTTAATAATATCTATATAACTTTGATACGAGACATAATTTAAAGAATATTATCAGATTTAGCAGCAAATGCACGACGGCACAGAGAAAGACGGGCAACTGAATCAGATGTAACTGAGGCAAAGCGACTGAAACAGATGCCTGAATGTGCACTGAGACGTAGACATGATTCTGTTTCCGCTACACATGACCGACTAGTTAGGATATCTCGAGAGGAGAATATTCTGCTTCAAAATAATGGTGTCAGATCACAAATTGTTGATGCAACACTAAAAAGATCATAACTGTGGAAGTAGTGGAGCTGACAACCAATCTAAGACTTCTTACAGAAGGGCATTCTGATGAAAGAGAGTTTTCTAACTACCTTCTTGATGTAGGAAATGGTAACATTTCTGTTGAACAAAGCGTCGGTGAATTCAAAATTAAACTACCCAAACATCTTTGCCTTGAAAGTGGTACTTATTCAGGTCTATTAGATTTTGTATATAACTTCACAAACCCTGCGCGGCTTGAAAATAGAACCATTGCTATTCCGAAAAATGAAGCAGCAGAATTTGTGAATGATTTTCTGTTGACCAGAATCCTTGGTGAGCTAAAGATATACAGAACCTCAGATGCAGTTGATAAGGAAACTGTACCCAGTCGAGTTCATCCACAAACCTTCACCATCAGGGTTTTCTTCCAGACATTCCCAAATTGAAGAAATAATGCTGCATAATGCTTGAGAAATTTAGATGCTACTAATGGACATTACAATGGAACGCACTACATCATTGTCAGTTTACATGATCATGTTACTGAGGCGGGGGTTGCTTCTGGTCCTTAAACAGGTTCAACTCTGCTAATCCTAAGAATATCACATGTACCTCAAGAAAAGGAATTTCCATTCACATTTACACGTAAACAATTATAGGCGCAGGAGTGGCTGTGTGGTAAGTAGCTTGTTTACCAACCACATGCTTCCGGGTTCAGTCCCACTGCGTGGCACCTTGGGCAAGTGTCTTCTACTATAGTCTCGGGCCGACCAAAGCCTTGTGAGTGGATTTGGTAGACGGAAACTGAAAGAAGCCTGTCGTATATATGTATATATATATGTATGTGTGTGTGTTTGTGTGTCTGTCTTTGTTCCCCTAGCATTGCTTGACAACCGATGCTGGTGTGTTTATGTCTCCGTCAGCTAGCGGTTCGGCAAAAAGAGACCGATAGAATAAGTACTGGGCTTACAAAGAATAAGTCCCGGGGTCGAGTTGCTCGATTAAAGGCGGTGCTCCAGCATGGCCGCAGTAAAATGACTGAAACAAGTAAAAGAGTAAAAGAATAAATTGCCTAGACATGCAATAAGGCACAGAGACAGACTTTTGAACAAATTGTAATACAACTTCTGCCAAAATTCTTCTGACATGGTCAGCTATAAGTTGCATTACCTAGAGTTCGAAAGAAGGCTAATGTAAATATATTGGCTGAGAGAAATGGAAACAATATTATATGACAATTGTATCTACAAGGAAATACTCCTTTAAAACAAAATATGCTTTTTAGCAAGTTTCGGTAAATAGAATTAACACGTAGATTATGTGTAAAGTAGCATATATTTGTGTGGAATTAAATTCTTTTATTAATAGCATATTTCAACGCATACCGAATGGATGATATCGTTATATTATATCATTTTAAATTTGGGTATATTTGATAAATAAGGAAACGCCATTCCCATGTGTTCTCATAACACCAGGGTTGTGTGTCTGTGTGTGTATCGCTATATTGATCCATTTATCTATCTATCTATGCACACCTATGTAAGTTCTACCAACTGTTACCTATAAATGTATATAACAGATTGATTCTAAAAAAAAACGAGATTATGAGTGTGAGAAAATAATGAAAGCAATATTTATTGAGTAGGTGAGCTCTATTATACAAAGAAATAATTAGACGTAAAATATAAAATATATTAGAATTGGGAAATATTATCGAGTGGCTAGAAGAAGACCGCCCTGAAGGCGGTTTTTCTGCTAGCATGTGTGTGTGAATGTGTGAGAGAGTTTGTGCGTGTGTGTGTGTGTGTGTGTGTGTGTGTGTGGTGTGTGTGTGTGTAATAGTCGCTAAATGAGACTGAGGGTGCCAAGACAGCTACATTGCTACAAATAAGTGTGAAAAGAACTTAAGTTCGCAAATGTATATACACATGTTGACAGACATTGTAACCACCCCATCACCGACGAAAGTATCGCTCAGTCTACACGTTTAGTGTCGCTAATTTCTGTAGTTTTCGCCAATGAGGAGTGCTCGCTCGTCAGGTGTTGAGCAATCCCGTCTGGCAGGATATATGTACTTATTGTAGAAATCTATGGATGATTTTTCGAATGCCAATACGTATACAAAAATTCAATACAAATTGCTTACTGCAATGTGATATCATGCAGAGCAGTTAAACTATTATTTCTTGCAAAATAGATAACTTTGCACCCTTAGTTATATTTAGTGACCTTTGAACTTTCCCGACCCACACTTTGAATAGTGTTGTCCACTTTGGTCTGCCCACACGAAACAAAGTATCATGAAAGTTGAACTACCTCAAAGGTCAATTACAAAAGCGATACATGACATTACAGGACGACTATTAGGGGCGACTAGAAAAGCTCAAACTTTATTCTTTTCAACGTTGCCGTGATCGTTACATCATCTGCAGTATGTGGAAAATATTTCATCATCATTGCCCAAATGATATTGGTATCACCTTTAAGATACCTCCAAGACTTGGGCCCCGTGTTATCCGACCAGGACATATGTCACATTCGCATTTCTCAGAACAACAATACGGCACAATTATTGCACCTGAATTGGCCCCGCTCTCTTTAGCATTGCACCACAGCATATTAAAGCAGAAAGAGACCCCATGAAGTTCAACATATCTTTGGGCAAATTCCTTCATATCCTAGACCAGGATATGTCTCCGTAAACAATAACTCTCTACTCGAGTGGGCCTTTTCCGATTTCTCATTCAAATGACTTCGCCAGCTAGTGCTGAAAAAAATTATTACATTAGCATTGCTTCCCAGTAAAACAAAGCACCATGAGGTTAAATTATAAATAACTTTTACACTGTTCTCGGTCCGTTTCAGACGAGTATATACTGGTATTGATGTAACGATATTTCAGATTCTATCGAGGTAAATCTAGCCGATGAGAACTAATCAAATTTACGGTAAAACAACTTAATTTTTAAAGTTCGAAATCTAGGTCCTAGATTATCCATATCTGGGTTGTACATCTATTTAATGTTTTGCTACAAGTAAGATGAAATGTTTTATTCTCGCTGCCCGATAATATTTTGCCAGTATATATACTGCTATTTCCAGTAAATATTGGTGCATTGTTACACCACTATCTTATCTTACCTTGTCTTATATATATATATATATATATATATATATATTATATATATATATTATATATATATATATATATATATTTATATATATATATGTATGTATGTATGTATGTATGTATGTATATATATATATGGATGGGTTGATGGATAGACGGATGGATGTTGTTTGCATGTATGTATGTAAGTATGTATGTAGGCATGTATGTATGTAAGTATGTATGTATGCATGTATGTAAGTATGTTTGTATGTGTATATATGTATATAATGTACATATGAATGCATGCATACATATTTTAGTGCATGAATACATACATATATAGAAAAATGCATAATTTTACAAATGGTCACCGATATTTGCGTCAATCGTAGAAATTATTTAGTGTGTGTTTATTCTGGTTTACTTTTGCTTCATGTATACATATCAATAAATACAACCACACACAAGTTCATAAAAATCGACTTTATTCATTTACTGTAACTATGTGTATTCCACTGCATTGGTCGTTTTGTGTTGTGTTATGCGTAAACGAATGTATGTTTGTGCTTGTATGTGAGATTTGGTGATGTGTTTGCAGAGAAATACTCACGGGAAATATATCTTTGTTACAAAGAGATAAATGTGAAATGACATAAAATATTGTGTAGTCATCAGTAAAGAATAAGCTTTGGCAATTGCTAACGTATGCAACTACTACGGTTAGTAATAAGGAAAAAATAATTACACTTATCAGTAGCGGTATTAGCGTATTAGGAACCATTATTATTAGTATTATCAGTATTATTATAAGTCTTATTTATAATGAGAAAATATAGAAATAAAAATACATCATGATTATTCTTGTCGATATGTTGAATACAGCAATTCATATTCGAAGCTGTCAAAACATTTTACAATGTATAAATCAAATTAGATGGAATGAGATATTCCCCGTCAAAATGGGCATTGTCAATGACTCTTAACACTCACAGAAACTCCCAAAGAAGAATCAAACAATCAGCTCATTCATTGAACAATAACCGATTTGAAACATCTGTTGTAACTTAATTTCTGTTATGAGGTCGCACACACACACACACACACACACACACACACACCTACACAAACACACATATATACTTATATATATGTATATAGGCGCAGGTGTGGCTGTGTGGTAAGAAACTTGCTTTCCGGCCACATGGTTCCAGGTTCGGTCCCACTGCATGGCACCTTGGGGAAGTATATTCCACTGTAGCCTCAGACCAACCAAAGCATTGTGAATTTGGTAGACGGAAACTGAAAGAAACCCATCGTATATATATATATATATATATATATATATATATATATATGTGTGTGTGTGTGTGTGTGTGTGTGTGTTTGTGTGTGCGTGTGTGTGTGTGTATGTGTGCGTCTGTGTGTGTGTATGTTTGTGTGTGTGCGTGCGTGTGTGTATGTGTCTGTATGTGTGTGTGTATGCGGTCTGTTTATAAGTCTGTTTGTCTGTGTCTGTGTCTGTGTGTCTATACTTGTCCCCTACCATCGCTTGATAACCGATGTTGATGTGTTTATGTAACTTGGCGGTTCGACCCAAGACACCGACAGAATAGGTACTACGCTTACAAAGAATAAGTCCTGGGGTCGATTCGTTCGACTAAAGGTGTTAATGCCAAAGTCAACTGGAATTAATAACATTTTCAGCTGATACAGTCATGGAAATGTATCAGTCCTCAAATCAGTCCTCAAATCCAAAACCTGTGCATCAATAATCTCTCTATCTCCCCCATTCCACACCAAGATTGTTACTGGAACCTAAGCATAGACGAAAATGTATCGTATGAAGGCACTGTGAATAAAGATAGAATGACCCGAGAATATTTCACCACACGTAGGAAAATAGGGCCGTTGGAACTCCTCGTGCACTAAAACAATATCCCACGATGCATTTTCAGTACAGTACTGATACCAGCATTTGTGATACTTGATTGGTCTACAGAGGAAATCCACTCAATAAATATGAAAAATTCTGACAACTGAGAACTTCCACAAAAACAGTGATGTTGACAGACTTTCACCTAAGAAAAATGAAGGTAGGAGAGGCTTGAGATCAGGGAAGACGGCTTTCGAATGTCGTATGGCATCATTCGGGCAGCACCTGCTAAGTAACAGCAGCAAAACTAAATATATTTTTGTAGTCCTAAAAAGTGATGTAAGCAACATTGCGCGAGTTGGTAGTGAATTCCTCAAACTATACTGCCCCCAAACAGCTTGGCTCTCTTACCCCAGAGGGAGAGGTGGATGGAAAGCACTCAGCATGGGTATGTTGCTCGAAAGCTTGAAGAAGACAGTAGAATTGACACGAAGTGCACCCTCTCTTGGACACAAGACTGCTATATCACATCACACTTTGAAGGCTATCCGTTTGCAATGCAGGACCAAAATATTGCCACAAAGTACCGGGTGAACAAGAGAGACAGTGAGGTTCTTGTAATCCCAGGTTTCAACCGCATGTGTAGCCCCAGGAGGACACCTCATCTAGTTGGCTGTTGACACACTTTCTGTGCCCTATCAGTATTTGCAAAGGGAAGCCATCCTTCCCATCTTCAATCTGACATGATACACACGGAATCGAGTTTCTGGGTATTGACCCGTCATCTGCGTGTGACAATCACTGACTGTCAATGAAAAGTGGGTTCCCTTTGCAAATATATATCCTTTTTCCAGTGACGAAAAGTCACTGATATCGAAAAAGTATAAACAAGCAATAATAAATCTCTGAGCGAGTTATAAACAGTAGCTGCACGATATCGTAAAGTATATTTGCCACTTAAATGTAGCATCCACCCTTAAGGATGGATGTATATTTGCAAAGGGAACCCACTTACTCATATATATATATATATATATATATATATATATGTATGTATGTATGTATGTATATGTATACATACATGTATTCCAGATTATACCGTTATTTCTGCATTTTCATTCTCGCATGTCAAAATTAGTATCAGATTTCACAGGAAAACAAGTATTTTTCTGCTTTATGCAGGATTTTACCTTTTCTCGTTCAGTTTCGAAGGAAAAATATCCCAAATCATAAGCTGATTCTCACAATTTCAACAATGGAGATCATTTACATAACTGATTCGATTTTCAATGAAATTTCTAATGACATTTATTCATGGTGAGATAGTATTGATACACCGAAATACTTCATCTCAGCTGATTTCAACAAATCGTCGATAAATGTCTTCAACGAATTCGAGTATTATGATTACAATTTTTTCATTGTAGTATTGATGCAGTCTCCAAGAGATCTGTAAAATTTAAATGATTGCAAATTTATACAACTGATTATTTATTAGTAAAATGTTATTGGAAATCATTATTTATGTCTGCTCATTACATATTTTATGGTCATTATAGATCACTTGTAAATACATATGTATATTATCATTATCGTTGCCTAATCAATATATGATTAGAATATATCCAGTTTCGCAGATCAATCAGTATGAGCGGTTTCCTTTGGTTATCGACTGTATTATTTGTGTCAAGTGAAAGTAATACAATAGAAAATCAATACGAATATAGAACACATTTAAAAACTTAAATCGCAAAATTGAATTACCCAAAGATGTCATTCGAATGTAAACAATCTCGAATTATTGTTAACAAATTCAATGTAGAAAACTCAAAAACAAACTTTAAGCATAGGCAATGAGAAAAATACAACGGTAGCACAATGATAAATATAATTTAATAAGTTAGGCTCTTCGCGTTCATTTCACCACATTAGCATCAAAATAGAGAGAAGACAATTTCTGATTTGAGTGTCACTATTTTGTAGGCATATCATAAGCAAATGAAAAAATATTTATAAAATACTGAGATTACTTACTCTGTGATTATACTACATAATAGTTGATTCAGTTTTCCATCAGAGTTCCTTCTGAATCATAGGCTCATAAGGCCGTTTTCCATCACAGGATTACAAATTTTTACCACCTGGGAAGACTCAAGCTGCGTGAAATGAAACGTTTTAATCATGAATACAACGCATCACCTGGTCTTCCAATCGAAACAGCAACCTTACTATCATGGCTGTAATATCCCTAACCAATCCCTAAGTCACGTGCCTCTGAAATTTAAGGTTAACAGATTTAATATATTCATCGTCAAACATCAATATCATTGAGATACTTTTTTTAATATGTTATTATTTGACACCTACTCGAATACAATATGGTATATGCATCTAGTGATTGTTTCAATAGTAAGATCGGTATAGTGTGTGACTCGTTGCCGACGTTGCACAAGTACGAATCATGTCGAGAATCGACTAATCTTTTCGAAGGCAGAATATTTTATTATTAATTTAATAAATTCTTTGTTTGTCTAGATTTTGTCAGTATATTTAAGTAGTTTCTATCAAATATATTATCTATTAATAATTTTAGGTTTATAAAACAACATCTGTGAGTATTCTTTGAATAATCCATCTTCTTCTACGTTTACGAATGCCCTTTCTTGTAAATATTCGTTGTTATACACGCAGCCTCTTTTCGACAGGTATTTGAAGTATTAAAAGATTGGTAGTGTGTTCCGATTTGGTGGTCAGATAATTCGCAAGATAAAATATCAAAGAAGCCCGTGAAAATAATGAAATTAAATAGTGCTACAATATATTTATAAATAAACATTATGTAATGTACTCTGCATAATCTGTATTAAATCTAAATGAACTTTATGCAACTGAGGTTACATTTATTTAACGGTATTCTGTTATAATTCGACTACAGTTCGATAGTTTTTGTCTATTCAGAATTAAATTATTTATGCAATTAGATAAGTAGAAAATTGGATTTTGATCAGCGCTAAATTTAACACAGTCTTATCTAATATGCAAAATGCACATTTTTATTACAGCTGATATAATCTTTATAAGTCTCTCTACGATATTTGTATAATCTTTATAAATCTCTCTCCGATATTTGTACGCAGTATGTAAGACTAGATCTTAAAAAATTACAATTGAAAATAATCCCAGGTTTACTGCTGTAATTGTTGCATAACTTCGGATTCCAACCCTTGTATATTATATAAATATATTTAGATCTTCAATTTACTAAATATATATTGAGTAAGTAAATATTCCCATTTTCTCTCTCGTAATTTATACACCATACACACTCTAAAACTTAATATATGCTATCATCCGCAGCAGAACCTCAGTCATCAGACCTATTGGATTTATATAAGAAATATTTTTTTGTTTGCACGCCAGCTGAAGCATGTCATTAATTAGCAATCCAGAGCATTAATGCAGATTTAACAAATTTGAATATTTCATAAATTCAAACTTTCAGGCAGTTGTTTCGAAGACAATATTTCGTACATCAATAGTGCATCCACTAGTATTATTTTGAGCTATGCCATTTCATAAAAAGATGACGAGAAAAAGTAGGAAAATAAAATGATATGATGATGACGATGACGACGACGACGACAACGATGGAGAAGAAGTCGACGACGAAGATGACATTCTGATTTGATATCTTGCCGAGGCTAACATTACCTGTCGTCTTTTCGGAGTCGATGAAATATAATACTGTCAAATATTGGAATCGTTGTCATTGACCTGTTTCTCGTCTCAAAATTGCGGCCTTGAGCCAAAATCAGAAAGAATTACTTTCAGGTTAACGTGGGTGCGACAAAGTCTCAAGCACTGAAACAGCCAGTATTTTGTATTTTGTTTTCTTTTTGCGGTGGTGGTGAATGAAACTTTATACATAAAACAAGTTGTTTGCATATCTAATCTCTTTAAAAGAGTTATATATGAAAGGTGGGCAATAATGTCACTGAATTTTGAACCTGTTTACAAACGCTGTTTATTGGATGCTTTTCGTCAACGAAATTATTTTTGCTGTATACTACACTGTGAGCAAATTCGTCTGTGACGTAATTTACGTTTAAGTGAGCTGCGAGCGTTAATAGTATGATTGTATATTTAGAGAAGAGTTATTTATTCTTGTTGTGATCGCAATTTCTTCAAACGATTCGTATTAGTAAAATGGGTGCTTAAAGCAATGACGCGAACGTCACACGTTACCATTTCAGAGAAATAAAATTACATCACTATATATCAACTGATTCGTCAGCCAAAGGATAAAAGCTTGAAAGTCAACCTTATAAATCAGTTAAACGGTGACTATGTCATAAACGTGAGACCATCAAAGCTATGTTTGTATTACACAGACGGCTTTTGCAAAATTCCAAATATTTATTGATTCGATTTTATCTTTTCAGAATTATAATTTAATGTAAACTGCTATTGATCTTTGTTTAAAGTTTGCTTATAGGGAACTCTATACACCTGTTTTTAAATAGGCGTTAGTTTGTTTCGCACTTCAACCAGTTTAGGTTGATTTTGGTTTCCATCACGTTGTCGTGGTTGTTGTTTGTTTTAATCTCAATTAGAATATGAATCTTATATGAATGTATAACTCTAAAATTAATCCCAATATAATCTACACAACTGCAAATTTTGAAAATTCCCCCTACAAAAATCAATGAGGTCATAATGCTTAGAAATTCAATATTTTATTTATTTATTTTTATTTTTTATTTTTTTTGTTAGTTTGGAGGATGTACTGCAACAATGAATATTTATCGGCTACAGAATGGGAGTTCGACGTATTTTCAATACAGGCAGTTCTAATTTCTTATAATATATTCATCATTCAAAATTATCAGAGTGATTTAGGAAAATTCATTAATGTATCATAGTGGCTATATGTATGTAAGTAAATATTATTTTTATATAAAAGCAAATGCAAAATTGACTAAATTCACTTTACGGCTTTTGATAATTCCTTTTGCAGACAAGATAATGCACATAGTTCCGCACATTAGATTTCTGTAAATATTAAACATTTATTTAATCTAATGGTATAGATCTAGAGATACTTAAGGATCCATATCATTATAAGAGTAAAATCAATAGATTTGTTATGGCCTCTAAAAGGAACAACTACTTGTTAAATTGTATATAGACAGTACAAATATCTGTAATTATACAAATCCTATAAAGACCGCAAAAGTTGCATAATTTCAGTTACTAATGTTGGGATTAAAGATGTAGCAACTGTTACTATGCAATTCAGCCATTTGTCCTTCTTACTTCGCGAAGTTCGCTTTTATTTCTATTTTCAACGTTGGTAAGATTTCTATCTGTACACATCAATCAGGTAATGTACTGTGAGATATTAACTAATTTCCTTTATTGTCAAACTACATACTAACCTATACGTAGATTTGACTCTCTCCCTCTTTCATTCTTTCTCTCCCTCCCTCTCCCTCTCTCTCTCTCTCCCTGTATATGTATGTTTATATATATATATATATATATATATATATATATATATATATATATATATATATATATATATATATATATATATAAAACCATGTTCTCTAATCTGCAAGCTTCGATGCAGATAATTATTTTCTGCAGAATCATTTCCGGCTTCGGCGCGCCAAAACGAATATATCTCCAAATATAATTTAGTTAGTTAGTTAGTTAGTTAATTTTTTGGCTCAAAAAGCAAAAAGCAAGGCTATGTAGGGGGACATGGAGTTATGTACAGGGTGGTGTTCATGTAAAGAATTCTGGCCATTTGAGGTCAAGGGAGACTTTGAACCGAGCGGTCGTCGGCATCTTCACCATCTCGTCTGGCAGCTTAATCCACGGATCCGCAACCCGGACGGAGAAAGCCCCTCTCCTTCGATTGAGATGAAATCGTCGCAGATAGAGCTTTTCGGAATGACCCCGCAGCCGACGCTCTGGAGCGGGAGTGAAGAACAGCTCTTTCGAGACGTTACACTTTCCGCTTATGATGTTGTGAGCAAGAATGAGATCACCACGGCGTCGTCGTTTTTCTAGAGAATAAAGGTCGAACTTTTTTCAGCCTTTCTTCATAACTTGAGCGACCAGTTTGACATCATCGGCAAATAGAAGGGTGTGTTGCGTGAGGTCGTCGGGCAAGTCATTTATGAAGACTAAGAAAAATAAGGACCCAAGCACTGAACCTTGAGGCACGCCACTGCTCGCACTGGAGACGTCGGACCGCGAATCATTAACTTGGACTTGGAAGGAGCGATCTGAGTGGAAGGCACCAACCCATCGTACAACATCCAAATGGAAACTATATGCTTGAAGCTTGACAAGTAATAGGCGGTGGTTTACCGAGTCAAAAGCTTTGGCAAAGTCCAATAAAACGATGTCAACAGCATCACTATCATCGAGGATGCGCGTCACCAATTCTTCCATTACCAGTAAGTTGGTCAAGCACGATCTCTTCGGCACGAAGCCGTGTTGGAAATCAGAGATAGAGGCTGTGTTTTGGAGGTGGAGCATCATACTTTTCTTAAGGATGGTTTCGAATATCTTGCTGATTATTGATGTAAGGGAAACCGGTCGGTTGTTAAGCGGATCATCGCGGCTCCCTTTCTTGAAAATTGGGCAGATTATCGCTGTTCTCCAGTCCACAGGTATAACACCTGTCGCCAATGACATATTGAATAGACGTGTTAAGGACTCGCTGGTGACCGGAGCCAACACTTTGATAACCCGTGGGTGTATGCCGTTAGGGCCGTGACCCTTGTTGACATCGAGGCCTTGGATAACGCGTTCGACTTCGTCCCGCGTGATGACCAATCGAAGCATTGGAGGTACCGATCTATCAAATGGAGGGGGTTCACGACCATCATCTTGTTTGAAAATAGTTGAAAAAGCAGCCTCGGCAAATAATTGACTCTGTTGATAAGGGTCCTCAATCATTAGTGGGTAGAATACCGCTGGATGGTTTGAGATCAGATTTAACATACACAGCAACACCTCCACCTCGCCTTTTTTCTCTGTCACATCTGAAGAGAGCGTAGCTCTGTAGGTGGATTTCTGAGTCCTTTACTGCTGGAGTCAGCCAAGTCTCAGTGATAGCTATCACATCAGGGGAATCACGCATGGCTAGTGTAAATAGTTCGCTGGAAATAAGGAGCACGAGTTGGTATAAACGATGCTGAGCTGTGAAGTTTGAGGGGCGGGAGTTGGGGAACAAGCAGAATAAGGGGTATCAGAGATATCATCGTTAACGGGGGTATCTACTTTACTTCGATTCGCCCTCAATTCACTTTCCCTGTCAGCACTACAGCATGCGACCAGAGGTAGGACTTGATTATTTGTCCATCTTGGATGCGTAGACCCTTCTCTCCCATCTGTTTTCTCATCTTCAGTTTGGATATTAGGTTTCTCCGGCGAATTCTCTCTCTCAGTGAGTATTCCTCGCGAAAACCCATATTGGGGTCCTCCCAGGCATGCATCTGAGCTCTGTTCAGTAAAGGTTGAAGCCTCCTGATCGGAAGAAAAAATTGCTCTTATTGGGCGTGGTCTAGTGTCTGAGGTTGAGTTCGCTTGGAATCTTCCTAGCCGAGCGACCTTATGGATACTGACATTTTCGTTGACAGAGAACAATTCTCCAACTAAAACGGAAACAAAATTTATGTCTTCTTTTAAGCGGTTTATGCCTGTATCACAGGTGGATTCAGCTTTACCATAAATTATTGCTGATCTTGAGTGGGAAAAATGGTCTTTCTTTTCTCTACTATGAGCTGCGGCATTCGATTCTTCGTTGGATGATTTCGAAAGGGTTGTTTCATAGTCATCAGACTTATGTCGGCCTTTGGGGTCGATCGGAATGGGTTTAGTGGTCATAACTTTCCCACCTGGTTTGGAACTGCACTGCCTCTTCTTCGGTTTGGGGGAGCGCCACTCCCCAGATGAACTCACATCAAGATCGTTCAGAATTGGTTGAGCAATGGCATTAATGGGAAGGACAATTGAATGAGAATCCAAACATATTTTAAAGTGAGCAGGTTTCGTAGCTAAATCTGCCCCACTGGAGTCTTGACTACGTTTCTGCTTTTTGGGAGAACAACGGTCTTCATCTGGGTTTGAGTTTACGCTCCTCAAATTAGGTTGGGGAACCTCCAGGACCGAAAAGGCAGATGAGGAAGAATCCGCACAGGAACGATCATGTGCAGAACCACATGCATGTTCTCTCTTGGGGGGACGTTTCGTGTATAGTTCTGAAAATTATATTTTCTATGACGGTCATACTGAGGATTTGCAGACATTTACGTATGTAACAATAAAATCATGGTATGTGACTAATCATTATATTTTGTATCAATTCACTTGTCTTGCTCGCTTTACGTTCTGGCGTTTTACAGAATTTTCTTGAGAACAATTATTCTGAGTGGTTAGACTATATGGGGTCTCCATTTAGCATATTAGGAGTCCACATGGTCTTTCCTCTTATATTTATATATATATATGTGTGTGTGTATTTGTATCAGGAATTGAAATTTCACAGCGTATATGCAAGGTTTATTTTACGTTAGAGATAGGCGCGCGCACACACACGCTCACAGACACACATATATGTATATATATATGTGTGTGTGTGTGTGTGTCTGTGTGTGTGTGTGTGTGTGTGTGTGTGTGTGTGTGTGTGTATATAGTAATAATAATAATTCGTGGTGTGTGGATGGAATTTATGCGAGCTCAAAAACTTACACAATATATGCAAAGATCTCCTTGGGTCATGACTGACCATGGGATTGCACCTAGAAAGTTACCTTCCCAGGCAAAAGTCCCGACTAGTTTGTTTGTGGAAGACCAGCAGTCGCCCATGCATACCGGCCTCTCCCTTCCACGCTATCACTGTTATCCAAGGGAAAGGCAAAGCCCGATACAGCTTGGCACCTGTGACGTCGCAACTCATTTCTACAGCTGAGTGAACTGGAGTAACGTGAAATAAAGTGTTTTGCTCAAGAACAAACCACGCAGCCCTGTCCGGGATTCGATCTCACAACCTCACGATCGTAAACTCAACGCACTAACTACAGGATATATATATCCTATACACACACACTCACGCACAAACACAAACACACACACACACATACACACACATACACACACAAACACACATATATATATATATATATATATATATATATATATATATATATATATATCACGTGATCACGTGACCGACCAGACCATCAGATGTTGTTACACATCGCTGGTCACAATGCGTTCGCATTGTTTTAGCCTTTGAATGACGCCACCCCACTGACTAAACGAGCAGGCCAACAGAAGAAAGATTGAAAGAAAGAGTGGTGAAAGAGTACAGCAGGGTTCACCACCCCCTGCCGGAGCCTCGTGGAGCTTTTAAGGTATTTTCGCTCAATAAACACTCACAACGCTCGGTCTGGGAATCGAAACTGCGATCCTACGACCGCCGAGTCCGCTGCCCTAACCACTATATTATATCAGTTAACAAGGCTACTAATGGTTACATCTAAAAAGAAAGGAATCTGTTAACAGTTAACTAGTTTACCGCGTGGGAACGTCTTTATTGGTTTACATTTTGAACGGACGCAAACAGACGGAAGAGTTTCATCTGATTGCGTCTATAGTTCAAATTCTCATAAGTATTGAGTTGATGTAATCGACTAGTCCTCTCCTCTGAAAACCTCTGGCCTTGACGCGCAACTATACTTCTGCCACCCCACCTTAACTATATGCACAGTAAACGTTTTCCATAATTGACATCTGATTCTCGAATTTAATTGTTTTACTGTTTATAGGAGATGCACTATTGGATATCTAAAGATCATATTTCTATTGCACCTATTCAAGTGATCGCTATAATTGAACTGAAAGGCCGGCCTGAATATATTTCTTGAAGAAATGATTTTATTAGATCTGCGATAAGGTTCATTTTATAGAGTTACCACTATCATCCGTTCAATGTTTCGGTTAACGTTAGGTAAATTAGGAAAGAATTTATGAAACATGTACAGACTATATCACTTCGATATTCACATCTTATAATAATTCTGCTTGTCATTGCGTTAAATAGCCAGTCGGTAATGCTTTCACGGGACTAGAGAAATAGAGAAAATAAAGAAAACAGAGAGAGAGGAAAACGGGGAGAAAGGAGAGTGTGAGAAGTGTCCATGACAGAGGGACACAGAAAAAAGAGGATGAAGTGAAGAGTGAGATAGAAAAAGGGAAATAGAAACAGAGCGACAGACGTTAGAGAGAGAAAGGAGGGATAGAAAAAGGGGAAAGAGAAGCGGGTGAGAGACAGGAAGGAGAGAGTGGAGGGAAAGAGAGGAGTGGGAAAGAGGAGGGAAAGAGAGGAGGGGAGAGAGATGAGCGAGTCAGATGAGGGAAAGGGAATGGGGAAAGATAGATGATGATGTTGTTGTTTTTGTTTGTGGAGGTGTTGGCGGTGATTGGGCAGTGGAAAGGGTATTTTTGAAAAGTTTTTTTTATATCACCTATCACTTGACGCATTCGCATAATTGCAAGTCCGTGAAATATTCACGCTCATTTACGTGGCAGATATATGCCGTTTAACCAAACGTTGTATCATACGTACGGGATATTCTTTTGTTTTTCTGGAGGAAATAGAAAAATAAGAGTGAATATTTGTTTCATTAGTGCCGTGTATTAAGTCTATAGAATTGTGCTTAAGTATATAGAGTATATATATATATATATATATATATATATATATATATATTATATATATATATATATATATATATATATATTTGAGTAATTGAATGAATTATCTTATTAAGGATAATTCGAAAGATAACCGATACCTGGGTAGAAAATTCACATCAGAAAAAACACGGTTGAAGCTACGTCCCTAGGGCATAGACTACGTGTCTTCGTGCGGAAATTTGTATGTTTATTTTAAAATTATAAGTATATGAAAGAATGGAGTTGAACGACTAGTTAACAAATATCCTTTATTCTCGACATATGTTTCGAAGGCTGCATATTCCTAATTCCGAGGGAATAAAGAGTACATTATGCAGATTTCTCATCAGGAAAATCAAGGAACTTATGTCGACATCAAAATGCACAAAAAACTTTTAGCTGACCGCTCTCAAGGAGCCCATGGCGATAATGAGTGTCTCTTTATAATGAGTGACGTCAGAGTGGCTGAATGTAGAAGAATCTAGAAGTTTCTAAAGGTTCAAGAGTTCAAACGAAGTAGAAGGAGGGAGGCATAAGAATAGTAAGGTGAGAGAGTGCAGGTCAAAAGAATGGTGGGTTTAAATGATTTCTTCTGTGGATGAGTGCCTGTGTGTGAGACTGTACATAACTGTCTTAATGTGTGTATGTGTGTGTCTGAATGCGTGATTGTGTTTGTGGATGGTAGATGTCAGAAAACTGACAGCTGTGAGTTGAAAGCTCTGTATCTGTGTGTTCGATTATGTTTACTGTAGGGAAAAGAAAGTAGATAGCGTAAGGGAGAAAGAATCGGGCGAGGTGAGAGGCAACGCAAGAATGGATAGTAGTAATTGGGAATATAAGAAAATCTTTTTTGACTATTGGGGTGAAATATAGAAAAAAATCTTTTTTTTTAATTTTAATAAAATTTTTGGGGAAATCGAGGGGTTATCTATATTAGTCACTATTTATATGAATGAAAGGTGTGTCTTTTCCAGTGTAAGCACCTGTAGGATCTTTCGACGATTGTGTTTATTAAAGAGCCTTTGGCGAACAAAGGCCTTTTAATAAACACAATCGTCGAAAGATACTACAGGTGCTTACACTGGAAAAGACACACCTTTCATTCATATAAATAGTGACTAATATAGATAACCCCTCGATCCCCACCCCCCAATTTTTTTTTTTTATTTTTTTTTAAATAATGTTTTCTATATTTCACCCCAATAGTCAAAAAAGATTTTCTTATATTCCCAATTACTACTATCCATTCTTGCGTTGCCTCTCACCTCGCCCGATTCTTTCTCCCTTTCGCTATCTACTTTCCTTTCCCTACAGTAAACATAATCGAACACACAGATACAGAGCTTACAACTCACAGCTGTCAGTTTTCTGACATCTACCCATCCACAAACACAATCACGCATTCAGACACACACATACACACATTAAGACAGTTATATACAGTCTCACACACAGGCACTCATTCACAAAAGAAATAATTTAAACCCACCATTCTTTTGACCTGCACTCTCTCACCTTACTATTCTTATGCCTCCCTCCTCCTACTTCGTTTGAACTCTTGAACCTTTAGAAACTTCTAGATTCTTCTACATTCAGCCACTCTGACGTCACTCATTATAAAGAGACTCTCATTATCGCCATGGGCTCCTTGAGAGCGGTCAGCTAAAAGTTTTTTGTGCATTTTGATGTGGACATAAGTACTTTGATTTTCCTGATGAGAAATCTGCATAATGTACTCCTTATTCCTTCGGAATTAGGAATATGCAGCCTTCGAAACATATGTCGAGAATAAAGGATATTTGTTAACTAGTCGTTCAACTCCATTCTTTCATATACTTATATATATATATATATATATATATATATATATATATATATATATATATATATATATATATAAAGTGCATTAAGTAATCATCGTAATCCAAATTATCTCACTTTTCAATGAATAGTAGATTAGCGACTATCTTTCCATGCCGACACAACACATGCTACGCTTTCGGGATTTTTGGATAAATATTTCAGAAATAACCCAATAGGTTTTCCATTAATTCCGTGAAATATTCACGGATCACGTTAACATATATCAGTCGATGTAGTTTATCTATAAACTCATGGGTTGCAGTAAATTGGACAGAAGACGACGTTGATATATACAAAAAACATAGGACTTGCAAGGCTGGAAACGAATAAATTAGTCGATGCTCTTTCTGATAGTAGACTTTCTGTTCAACCTATCGATGATATTCATAAAGTTGTCTGTTTATTAAAGAACACCGATAATTATAACGCAACAAATGCCGAATGTCCAAATATTTATATAACAGAGAAATTAAAGAAGTAACGGAAAAGTTATCTCAATAGTGATATCAATATTAGATGTTTAATATTTTATCAATTTTCGTTTGCATGACGATTGTAAAGGCTAGTATGAAGCCTCAACAGGAAAACGTTAACAACATCTGAAATAAATATCAATAAATTATGGTTGTATGATGTCGAAGTATATTACAGATACTATTGACGATATATTTTGTTTATTATAGAAGTTGACCACCATTAATTTCGCTCTGTTCGCAATCCAAAAATCAATAAACAATGTTTTGTTAATATGTACCCTTCGACTACCAAATAGACGTGTAATCATTCAGCAGTAAAACATAAATCATTTAATCGTCGATCAATCGATAGAACATATCTACAACTTTAGCAACAGACTCAGCAGATCGATACAATTATAATTGGTTTTCTTCGTTTGAATTTGTTGTCGTTGTTATTACTTGTTTGATACTATTTGTTTCGTTTATTATATTTGTAATGTAGGAATAGGAATAATAACCAGTAATAGTGAAACGAGCGATAATGTATATAATCATAAGCATCTTTTGTTAAACAAGAGAAGATATGCGAAGATCAATGCTTTGCAATTTGTCGTAACATGATATGTTTGTGTGTGTGTGTGTTTGTGTGTATGTATATATGTATATATGTATGTATATATACACACGTACATACCTACAAAACAATAAACAGAACTACTAGCATCTATGTATGAGAATGAGTGTATACATATGTCTCTGTATGTGTGTCCTGAACGTATAACAGCGTTTTATTGTGTCCTTGTCTTTTTATTGGAAATATGCATAATCAACTGAATATATTATCAAGGACAAGGAGAAGAACATGTGAACTCCTGTGCTTATCACACACTAGAGCAATGGTTTAATATTATTTAGACATAATATATCGAACAAGTATCAAAGAAATTACTTCAAAGTGTGCACAATAACTTGCCAGCGTTAAAAATAAAATCTATTTCGCTAGATCATATGATATGCACTTTACTTTTGTCGGCTGGATAAGTTAAGACCTAACAGAGGAAACATCATGGTATCATCAGCAACAATGAATTTATATAAAACCGATGGCAGAATACAAACCACTATTTCTATTGTAAATATATAGTACTACACATGCTGTAGTAACATATGAGTATGAAGAATGTTTAAATAGTTGTTCTATTCATTAGAATAGTTTACAATGTGTAATTTTTAGCTTCATGATTATGGAAATATTTTTAATGTCTGATATATTAGCACTTATACGGATATTCCTTCAGTTTTTACTAGAAACTACTGGTTAAACTTTGAGAAAAGTTAAGCAATGGACACAAATTAGCGTAATAAAATATAAATCTTATAAAATATTCAGTTTGGAAGGTTGAACTATGTAAAGTAAGGGATGTTAGATTGGATAACGTTGGCACTTTTCACAAAGTACACATGGAAACAGGTGAAACGGTTACTGTTACTCATCGAAAGAATATTGCGTGCCTAATTCGATATTGAACCAGCTGAAGAGTATTTATGGTTAAATTTATTTCTTACATATATAATGTAAATGAGAACGAATACTTTTGATTTATTTGCGAAGGTAAAGAACATGTTTAACCGTCATGAATTTCTCCAGAGTACTTTCTAAAAGTGATTACTTTATTATATTACGTTCTTCAGATTATTGTACGTAGGTATGAGAAATGTATTACCCCTCATTCAGTTAAATACTGAATTTAAATCAATGTTTAATAGTTGAAATCTGTTGAATGTTCCGTAGGTTTGGTATTGGTATGTACATGAATACATAAACAAAGTGTAAATTAAATAACCTACACATATGTACATATACACAGAAGAGTATACATACTTACTGAGAGAGATTTTCTGTGCTCGAATATATATTGTATTATATTATATTATACTATATCATACTAGCAGCTAAGCCCGGTTTCACTCGGTCTGTTTGGATGATGTGGCTGTGATCGTTTTCAGTTAGGCATAGTCTATAACAGCGTTTGTCAACCTTATCATTTTGGGTCCCCTGTTTCGATTGAAAATTTCCTGACCTCACCCCGTCAGGAAACAGCTTCTAACCAACTGGTTGTTGTAATGGCAGAAGAAAGAGGGAAATTCCATTAGAAAAAGTTTTAATCGATTTTCTCGCGATGTATGAGTTTAGGAAAAAATAGAAACTGCATTCCAATCTATGCCCCTGTCTCCACATGTGTGCCATTTTTCACGCGAATCCACCCATCCGTTTGGCTGCGAACCTCAAGACAAGAAAGAATACAACGATCACCCATGTCCAATTTATATTATAGATTATATTATACTTTATTATACTTTATTATATCATATACATGTAAGGCAATGACAGTATCGCTTGCGTTATTCATACCGATTTTCAGCTGTGTGAGCTCAAATCACTCCATCAGCTTTGATTTTTATTCTTTTATGATCGGTACAAACAGAACCACCTCTTCAAATGCAGGCAACGTTTGAATACAAAAAATTGTATAATTTTGTCCCTGTTTGTTGCTACTGATATTAGTTTCCCTTTATACTTTTCAAAAAGTGTTTGTAAGATATTTGACAGTGAATTTTATTGTTTTGGAGGTGCTCATGCACTCACTTTCGAAGTAACTATGTCATTTTTCTCTCTACTTTTGAAAATTATATCCAAAATGAAGTTATGGCTATTTTCTCCGTTTCTAGTGCCACTAATTCATTCCTTTTGATTCCAGTTGATTATATTCTAAGTATTTACAATGCAAGCTACAATATTAATATTACATTATTTTAATGTTTGCATTGCACTTAGATCTGTTTTAAATATTTTTCTAATTATTTAACTTCTGTCCGCACTTCGAGGCTTCCGTACCGTACAGATCTCGCATGGCACAGTTTGACCGTCTCTAGCCGAAGCATTTTTCTTTACTACTGAAATAGAGGTTGTTAGTCGTCTCTCGTCAACTTATGGCGCAGTGATTTTAACTCATTCACTATTTATTGATGCTGGAAGCTTGAAACGCGAAATTGACAACATTAGTATTTGAACGCATCCCGCACGGAAAGGATATTACAAAGCAACCTATCCGATGCGGAAATGATTCTGTTACTTCGACATTCAATAATACATCAATGATATATATTACAAACGTTTTATAATTGATTGCGTATTTGGCTTTCTCTTGAGTATTTGCTGCAAAGTAAATGTACATTTTTGTTCGTTGTATCTATCATCATTTACCTAATATGCAGTTCCTATATTTTCTATTTAATCTTTCAAAAGAAGGTGGCGAGCAGCTGAACCCTATAGCAAGCCGGACAAAGTGGTTATCGACATTTTATTCGTCTTTGCTTTCTGGGTTCTGCCGAGGTTAACTTTGTCTTTCATCCTTTTGGGATCGATAAAATGAGTACCAGTTGAGCACTGAGATAGATGAAATTCACTACCACTTTCGTATAATTGCTAGCATTATGTCAAAATTGAAATCAGTATTTCTGCAAAGTTTCTTTGCTGCCTATTGTCTGGATTACATTTCGTGTAGACTTCCCTTCTAAATACAGAAGTAAATACACATCCCATAAAATCCTTATGCTTATTCTAACTTGTAAAGGTTTCAATTTCCTTTTATTAATTGACATTTTTATGTTTCAGATTATAAATGTGACAGCTTCATCGTGCCATGTACAAATGAAAACTTGGAACTGTCTAAATTTCTGAGAGGCCGCATCACGGTCGTTCTGAAGGTGGATATACCGAAAAATCGCAATAAACTTTGGGATTCCTCTTTCTACATTTAATGAGTGATTGTGAAATTCACCAGAGATGGGAAGGAGTTCACATCACCTCGCCCAGATCAACAAGGCCCTCGTTGCAATCCATCTGACATAGCAGAACAAATTAATGTCAGTTTCAGAACAGCTGGTTATTATGGCAGAATAGCAAGAGTGAGGCCACTTCTTCGACCAGCCAACATCAAGCAGAGAAAAGATTGGGTCAGTGAAATAGTGGAGAGGCCAGTAGCATTTTGGGACACTGTCATATTCTCTGGTGGGTCCAGCTTTGATGATTTCTTGACAGTGATCGAGTGTGGGTCTGGAAAGCGTGATCAAGAATTAGATGTGAAAAGATTGCAGCCAACAATGAAACGCGGATCAATTTGGAGTAATGGTTGATCAGAGCTAGTGGAATGTGAGGGAAACATAAACTCATATAAATATGTGTTCATATTGCAGAAAAGAGTCCTTCCAATCTTTTCAGGCGGTGAAATGATTAAAGAACACTTTATTTATGGAAGATGAGGTTCCTTGTCACACGGCCTTATTTATTTATGGAAGAGGAGGTTCCATGTCATACGGCTAAAATGACCCAAGACTTTTGGGATTAGAATGGCCAAAGTTTCCATGGTCAAGCCAGTCACCAGATACCAACCCTATTGGGGACCTCTGGGAGATAATGGACATGGCCCTTTATAAAATGAACAAGAAAACATATTCAAAGCCAAATCTTTTGAGATTACTGCATGAAATTTGGCAAGAAAATTCCGCAAACGAATATTCGTCATCTGATCGGTAACATGCCTAATAGGGTCCTTGCATTGAAAAAAAGCAAAGGGTATATCTACTAAATATTAAGTATTCATACTATAACAATTAATAAATAATTTGAATGTATAATTTCAGATTTAAATAAATTTATATGATTATAAGTGTGTCTATTTACTTCTGTTATGCTTATGTATACGTATGGGGTGCTGCAATATTTCTAACTGCTCGGTATTTCGTCTGCCTGTACGTTCTCAGTTCAAATTCCGCCGAGGTTGACTTTGCCTTTCATCCTTTTGGGTTCGATCTAGTCGACTGGCCTCCTCCCAAAAAAGTTTGGGCCTTGTGCCTAGAGTAGAAAAGAATATTTGCAACTGCTTCTGCATTTTTCCCACTACATATACATATATGCTTATAAAAAAAAAGCATGAATATTCTCTCATAGAACATTTGACGCCAAGTCTCTACAAGTTTAAGCTTTGAGTTAAATGTATTAACGTTAGGGAGATAAATGTATTGAGATAATACGTCTCTTCTAACATGATAGAGGTTCGTTTTCTTATAATTCAGAGTTTTATGTATCTTTAAAATACTTTGCCATTTATTCACATTTTCTTTGATGTACATGCATACAATTAATCTAAGTAGTCACAACGAAAGTATCCTAAATGTACGGAGTGTGAAATACTCTCCTTTTACTTTCGAGTTGTTTATATTGTTTTTGAGCAGTAATTGATATTTAGAACAATACAAGATTATGAAGCGTCACATTTCTCTTAAATAGCTGATAGAATTTTGAAGTGATTGATTCCCAAACTGTAATATGATTTGATTTGATTTTTCCAGTTTCAGAATTACTTTTAAACCCTTTTTATGCAGCAGGCTAGTAGATTACAGGTTTCTTTTCAGTTCAAATTAAGGATTACGATGCTTTGCCCAAGGTGTGTTTTTGGGTGTAGTTTCTAACATTTTCGCTCAATATTTGAAAATGTTAAACATTTTTCTCGAATACCTGGTATATAGAAGATTATCACTTCCTGGAACTTATAATGACAAGAATTCTCTTTTAGTTGCGTCTTCAATTATAATATATTGGTACTGCATCTCAAATATGTTTACCTTAGGCACCTGTTATTTTGATCGTTGTCATGTATCACGATCGACGGACTCTCAATACTCGACATGAAAACAAAAATGTCTAATTCTTGTACTGTTGGTGGTTTATATTGATTTACATTCCATTTGTGCTTTTGATCTTGGTAAAATGGTTTGGAGTGGGTATTGATCAGTTTGTGTTATTCAAAGAATCTTTGTCATTTTTCACAGTGACGAATTCTTTTGCGATTTAGCGATGGGCGCTTGTATTCAGGTGGTCATTGATTTCGGGTTTTTGTTACATCTCATATTTTGTCTCATTGTTGTCTTCGGCTGAGTCTTTTAGTTCTTGACTCTAATAAATATTTTGAGATCGTTACTATCATTTTACTTTTTTTCTCGGTATGTTGCCTTCAATGTCTTTGCAATCCAATAGGTTTCGAAAAATTACCTGTTCTGTGGACGATGACGTAAGCTAGCCCAATACGTAGATATAGTGGGAGAAGCCTAGACATCATAGTACAGACTTGAACACAGTTGAGTAGCGGTCGGAGTAAAGAAGAGTTGAGTAGAAGGTATCCAAACGTGCGACATAACACTTGTATGTTTTAAATTGTAATTATCGTGGCTCTAGTCAGTTTATATAGATTTTAGTAAAAGGTTCAATTATGTTTCCAGTGATTATGTTTGGGAGTTTTGTTGTTATTATGTAATGTTACGATCACATTTAGCGTCGGACTTCGATCATTTGTCTGTTTACTCTTTATATTAATTATTGAATTATTTCCAGGTATTGAATATTTTCACGAATATGTTTTATTGTATTAAAGTTACTTATAAGATTTTAACTCATTCTCAAACCTAATCCAGGAGACCTAAGACGAAACGCATGCCAGCTGTGAAAAATCTGTCATTTTTTTTTTGTTTTTTCTTTTGCATGAACGTATGAGTTGAATTTGTAAGGGTTTTTCACGGTTTCTGAAAATCTTACTTTCCTAGGCGTTCTGTGTTATGATACACTAGTGTGAATATTATTCCTTCATTTACTGATTTTGTTATTTTATTCCTGTTAATATCCTATACTGAGTGCGGTTGAGACATTTTTCATGTATTCTGAATACCAATACAGCATATCTACATTCGTTTCTTTGTTATTTCAACTAAAATGCTCGAATTATGGTATCTAATATATGGGGTTTTTTTGGCTGTTGCTTATTCCATTTCATTATTTATAGTGTATATATATGGTGGCTCTTTTTATTTTCAGTTTATTGTTGTTAATATCGTTGTGATTAGTGACTGAATTACACGTTGAATACGTCATATCCAGCTATGGCATCTCCAGCTATGGCATCTCCAGCTACTGTCACCATGTGACATCTGGGTATTGCAAAGAATTCGGGTGTTTAGTTGCCGTGTATCACTGAGGTTTGTTCACAGAAGCCATCATTTATTTATATTTTTTTTAGATTCTACTTTATTTTGCTAAAGTGGAAAATCGGCATTGTGTATGGGAATAATTGTTAAAAGGAAAGCCATTTGCGATGGTCAAATTGCATGAAAATGTTAAGATGTGTGATCGCAATAATGACAGAATATGTCATCCTTGATAAACTCTAGGACAGCATGTATTGTGTTTCTTTGTTTTTATATCGTTACTCAGTGATGATTTGTCATACAACGTTCTTTTGTATTATACTAATCTGATTCACTCTGCTCTGCTTCCCGTCATTGTTTGCTGAGATCGCATGTTAGGTTTCTATTTTGAGCATTTTCAAAATAAGGAAACATTCGAATAAATCATTGTCAAATGTAATAAGTGTTCAAATAACCTCTTTTTTTAATTATCTACTTGGTTTAGATGACGTTATCACATCCTTTTTCGCTCTTACTACGGAATTCAGTTTCATATAACTATTCGTTTTTGTTTGTCTTTTGTTCGAGTATATTCTATACAATGTAGCAGCTTCTATTATCTTATATAATCGCAGTAAATGCGAAAATATTTACAATTATTTTTCATGCCCACTGTCTCATTATTTAATACATGCACTATTTGATACACGTTAAAAACACTGAACTGTAGTTGTAAATGTTGATACAGAAATATTGTCCGATGTCCCGTACAATTTTTATCTCTTTCATATCAAGAGTTACGTAATATCCAAAGATTTGACAATGCAATTTGCTTAAAATTGAAAGACATAAAATATAGCATGACCAAATAATTTATGAACCATCTCTTCTGATGTGTGGTTTCGATATATATTCTCTGGCCCTAAGTATAATGACCGGTCTAATGAAGCACTCTACAGTACGGCTTCACGCAGTTTTCTCATTGCATGGATATATATATATATATATATATATATATATATATGGTAGGCTTTTCTTTTTATTGTTACGTGCTGTTCGGTGTATTTGTTAATACCGTTGCGATGAATGACTCAGTTATACGTTTAATACGTCATCTCCAGCTATGTAATCTCCACGTACGAAACACGACACAGTAGCGCATCATTACACATACATACGCACACACTAGTCCCATTTGTACACACACCAGAACGTACACACACACTCATAGACACAAACACGCACATACCAGAGATATTCATATCATACATCCACTGGAGATTTAAACATACACTCAGCCACCCATGCAGATATGCACGCAGCCCATACCTCCACACGCAAGTATTGAGAATATGCGTATTCGCACGTAGCAGACGTATTCATACGTATACACAATCATACATTAACACCACACACTCGCACATACATACACACACACAGCAAATAGTAGCTCGCACACTCAGCCACATTTGCATAGTACCCAGTCACATGCACCAGATACACACAGGTACACACATCAGCACGCACCCACGAGCTCATGTAATCAAGACACACAAACATGCACAAATAAACATGGCAGACACACACGGACAAATACTAGTTGCACACACACACACACACACACACATTCAGGCAGAAGGGCCGCCTAATCCGACAGTTACACAATCGAATTGGTATCGCTGACAATTCCCATCTCATATTACAGTCAAGGAAATCTGGTCAAACAAACGGTCCTAGATTTACAAATTGTGACAAGTTTATGTATGTGTGTGTGTGTGTATGCACGTATGTGTGAACGTGTGTGTGTGTGTATGTGTTTGTCCGCCACCAATTGACAACCGATCTTGGTGAGTTTACCTATATATATACATACATATATATATATATATATAATATATATATATATATATATATATTATATATATATGTGTGTATATATATATATATATATATATAGATCAATAAATGGTGAGGTTGTGCCACATAGACTCATGCGCGAAAGACTTAAACCCCAAATTCTATATATTCCCCTTCTACCAATGTAAAGACGGCATCACCACACAGGAGAGAATTAACAAGGAGAATCTCTTTATTGAAAAATTCCAAACACAACTTAACATACAAACTCCTCGTTGATCAAACTTCCCTTTTCTACCCCATTCTTCATGGATGGACTCACACAAATATATAAGGATACCATAGATTCATCACTTCAAGCAAAAACTTATACTCTTTAAATATCATTTTTACTATTGTTGTTATTACCATCATCTTTATTATTTATGATATAATAATCTGAAATGCAATTGTCTATGCAAATTTATATAATTAGAAAATAATATAAATAAAATGTTAAAATCTGAAAGTTAAATTAACAAACAATTATATAAAAAAGATAATGCAAATGAAGCTAAAATTACAATTTTATAATTTGGGGTTTATCAGCAGCTTTTATTTAAGAACTCAAAAGAGTTGTCTCCCCTTATTCACAACACAGGAACTGAAGAACCACAATTACTACTACTTCCTGTTTTGCCAACATCCTAAATTAAACCAAACAACACATGGCCTTAATCCCATTGGATCCTAATACCTCAAGGTAAATTTTTCATGAACAATTATTAAACTCAAGATACACAACGAACTCACAATGTATAGGAGTACTTATTTTTTAATTTTTATACATATTTACTACTATTATTCTTTTGCAAAAAACAATGCAACTTTTTTTCCCCTTTCTCATTTTAAAAAAAACCTTTTCACCTAACTATTCTTGATAAGTCAAACTATGACGAAAACCGGTTTGAATAAATATATATTTCTATATTTTTTCATTTTCTCAATTCATTAGAATTTTCTTTCAATCGAGCATTCTGCATTTATACAATTGTTCATTGCTATATATATATATATATATATATATATAAGTAGGTGAATGAATTATCCTAGTATTGATAATTCGATTGACCGATACCTGGGTAGCAAATATGTGTTGAAATTAAAGGAATTTTGTTAAAATTCTCGTTCAACTCCATTCTTTTATTCATTTTAAATATATATATATACATATATATATATACGTTTGGTAATAATTCTCGTGAGTTCTGTATACTGAAAGACATCATCATATATTTGTTAAAAGGTTTCTTATACATATATAACCGATATGCTGCGCTCTACTCACAATATGTGCAAGGATTTTTTCTTATGTATCTCTTGCAAATTTTACCATAATTAATTTTGCATTTACAATTAAAATCGTATATTGTTTCAGCTGAAATATTTCCCAAGAACAAAGTCAATCTTCAATAAACATATATTTTAGAAATAAAATGATCCCCTAATGCATTTTTGTTAAAATGTCTCCAGGAAAGATATTAGATGCGAATTTCAATAACTAGATATGATCAGGTTTTGATAGTTTATATGAGATAATAGAGAAAACGGATAAATTGATGAAATAATTAATATTCATAAAAGACGTATGTGTGTACGTGCATGTGTGTGTACGTGTGTGCGTGTGCATATTTTACAATTAAAGAGAATATTACTTTTGGAATTTACTCATTGAAAAATAATTGCTTTAGATATGTATCGGATTAAATGGATGTTCATTATGGTGATTATATATACGTGTACATATTTCCTTCATGACACAGACACACAGAGAAATCCTGAATGACAGAAACATGTATATACATTTGATATCACATATATATTATATATATATATATGTGTGTGTGTGTGTGTGTGTGTGTGTGTGTGTGTGCGTGTATGTTTATGTAAGTACGTGTATATGTCTGCGTTTGTGCGCACGTACGTGTATGCTTATGCCTGTGTTAGTGCATATATATATATATATACATATCAGACACACACATATATATATATATGTATATGTGTGTATATATACATATACATATATAGATGTGTGTGTGTGCGCGCGCGCGCGCAGATATACCCGGCGTTCCTCGGGATTAAAGTGGTATAGTTTGTGTATAATATATTACGGTTATGTTGAAACTGGTGATATGGGAAAGTGTAGCATTGACAACTAAACAATCGTGGCGTAAATGATTGGCTAATCTGCCTAAGAAACATGCAATGTGTTCGTTTGGAGTATTTCAGGTTCTAATCTCTCGTAGAAAATCGGGGGTGGAGTATGTAATTTTTGAACGCACCGAAAATCTGTCAGTTGGTATACTCTTTTTGCAGCATTCGGTGATGTCTAACACGACTCATCGGGTTTGTTGTCCTACATCACTCATAAAGTAAATTTGGCGGAACTGTGGTTGTTCATTTGTGGTAACAGGTGATAGACTTGCTCCTGAACTTTGACGTCGGCGTAAATACATATTAAACTATCTTCTTAGATGCACCAAACGATGTCATTTGAAATGTGGAGTTGCATTGTCTGATATCGTTCGTAAAATCATTTGACTAGATGGAAGTGCCTTCTAGATAGAAAATCCAAAAGAGTTTGACTAGGAGGTGTTAGTGCTGGCAATTTTACCTGACCGCCTGAGTAGCACATATTGTTTGTTTCATTTGAAAATTTTAAATCTTAACAGAAACGACAATTTGTGTTTAGCACACCACTCAGGACACAGCTATTATTTTTATAAGAATGGGATAGATCATATCTGAAAACAGCTTCAGGATTTGTGAAGAACGAACTTGTAAGTAGTCTGTTTCTGAGAGCTATTCTATAGGACCTCCGGCTAGTCACTAAGACAGTGATTTAATAATCCAGCATTAAGTGCTGCAGCATGCATTTGCAGATCTTGGGAAACTTTCATCTCACGTCTCTCTTGAGACTCCGTCTGACGTACTGCAGCATGCCGTTGCTGATCTTGAGAAAATCTCATCTCGCTTCTCTCTTCAGACTCGCCTTCGGTTTTCTACAATCCTCCTTGCTTTATACTTGTTTCTGGAGAGATTACGTCTTTTCTTTGGTGGCATATTTTTTCAATATTTTAAACAACAAATTATGAACATAGAAAGAAATTATACATTAATACTTATTTTTGTAAGCAGTTGTATGTATGTTATATGTTTTTATTTTTGTATGTAGTATAAATAGAAGCACATATATATATACGTATGCATGTATGTATGTATTAAGCACATGCACCTTAATTTAAAGGTAAATATGTAACTGTAAATACTTTGCAGCCTTGCAACTGCTGTGAAAATTATTAACTAGTAATTGAACGGTAAATGTGTATTTTTATATCGCTTGGACCTGCCACATCATTGTTTTTTTGTCAAGTGTTTCACCTTCAGCAGTTCGTTATGTCTGTCAAACACATACATTGACACACCATTTTGCTGTTGTGGCCGTAAAGACGGAAAGTTGCCGATGTGGAATGTTGTTCAGATTAGGATGTAAATTATTCATTTGTTTTAAATATAATAGAAATAAGATGATCTTAATGTTATCACATGAGAAGTGAACGTGAAAGAATGAACGTGGAACGGTATTACAGCCTTATCACATTATAGATGATAAGTAATTTTATTCATTATAATACAGATGTGACTAATTCGGTGAAAAATTACTTTCATAATTGAAACATCATCACTCTTGTAATGCAACACTTTGTAATTTTGTTTGAAATTGAAAGTGTAAAACTATTTTCACTTGCTAATGAAACCTGGTCGTTGTAGAGCAGTATCTTCAAATAACTAAAACTGGTTGTTGGGATAACGTAGAATATGTCATCATCATCATCATCATCGTTTAACGTCCGTTTTCCGCGCTAGCATGGGTTGGACGGTTCGACCGGGGTCTGGGAAGCCAGGGGCTGCACCAGGCTCCAGTCTGATCTGGCAGTGTTTCTACAGCTGGATGCCCTTCCTAACGCCAACCACTCCGCGAGTGTAGTGGGTGCTTTTTACATGCCACCTGCACAGGTGCCAGGGGCGTCTGGCATCGGCCACGATCGGTTGGTGCATTTAACGTGCCACCGGCACGGAAGCCAGGCGAGGCGGCGCTGGCATCGGCCACGTTCGGATGGTGCTTTTTATGTGCCACCGGCACAGAAGCCAGTCGAGGCGGCGCTGGCATCGGCCACGTTCGGATGGTGCTTTTTATGTCCCACCGGCACAGACGCCAGTCGAGGCGGCGCTGGCAACGGCCACGTTCGTATGGTGCTTTTTATGTGCCACCGGCACAGGTATCACAACTTCTATTTCCATTGATATTTGTTTCGATGTTCATGTACATGCACTTAACTCAACAGGTCTCCTCAAGCACAGCAAGATGTTCTGGGATCCAAGGTACTTTGAAAGGGCAGGGGCTATGCGGAACTGGTGCCGGAAGCATCCCGGGTCTTTGCAGTCACAGCACATCTCCAGAGATCTCGGTCCTTCGCTATTGCCTCAGTGAGGCCCAACGCTCTGAGGTCATGCTTGACTACCTCATCCCATGTCTTTCTGGGTCTACCTCTCCCCCTGATTCCTTCAACTGTTTGGGAGCGGCACTTCTTCACACATCTCTCCTCATCCATCTGCAGTACATGACCATACCATCACAAGCGTCGCTCTTGCACACCGCATCTGGTGCTTCTTATGTCTAGCATTTCTCTCAGAGTGCTTACACTCTGTCCTGCATTCACACTGACATTACACATCCAGCGGATCATGCTAGCTTCATTTCTTTCAAGTCTACGCATGTCCTCTGCAGTCACGGCCCATGTTTCACTACGTGAAGCATGGCAGTTCGCACACATGCATCATACAATCTACCTTTCACTCTGAGTGAGAGACTCTTTGTCGCCAGTAGGGGTAGGAGCTTTCTAAACTTTGCCCAGGCTATTCGTATTCTAGCGGTGACACTCTCTGAGCATCCACTTCCACTAGTAACTTGGTCACCCAGGTAGCGGAAACTATCAACTACTTCTAGTTTCTCCCCCTGGAGTGTGATGGAATCTGTTTTCTGAGTATTTGTGGTGTCTATTGTCCCTGTGCATCTGTCGCACATGAAAGCTATCTTATCAGTTAATTTCCCTTTGATGTTGCTGCACCTTGTATGCGTCCATAGCTTACACTGGGTGCATCTTATGGAGTTTCTACCTACACCTTTCCTACAGATCGAGCAGGGCCACCTGCCCGATGGAGTGTGTGCTGAGTTCGCCTTTCTGCTTACTATAACTTTGGTCTTCGCTACATTTACTCTAAGGCCCATTGATTCTAACCCTTGTTTCCACACCCGAAATTTCTTTTCTAGTTCCGGTAGTGATTCTGCTATGAGAGGCACGTCATCGGCATAGAGCATATGTAAATGAAAATATAGTTTATTCGGTAGACAAAAAATTACTGAATATTTTGATACCCATACGTCAAAATGGGCAACCCCATTTTGGAATACATAAGGAACAACGCTCGCGCGCACACACACACACTCACACTTTTAGAACATACATAAGGTATGAAACATCAGCATTTCTCTCTCACCCGCTATCCCTGTCCTTCATCTTCTCCTATAGAAACTTGGTTTCTATCTCTGTTTCATTCTCTTGTCTCCGTGGGGTTTTTTTGTTGTTTTTTTGTTTGTTTTGTGATTCTCCCTCTGATTCCGTAAAAAGTTATTTGAAGAAAGCATAAATTGAAAGAAGAGAAAGCGAAAAGAACAGAGACAAAGAAAATAAAGATCAGAAAATGAAAGATGCATGTACGTGTATATGAAAGGGATGTGTGTGTGTGTGCATGCGTGCGCATGTGTGTGTGTGCGTGCGTGCGTGCGCGTGTGTGTGTGCGTGTGTGTGTGCGCGCGTGTGTGAGAGAGAAAGAGAGAAAGGGAGAGAAATAGAGTGAGTGAAGGTGTGTGTCGTGATGATTGATGTCTTTTAAGGAACACACGCATGTAGAAAATGTAACGTCATCGTCGCCATCGTATAAAATATTTACGATAGTTGATTTATGGAAAAGATTATAATGTTAAATTTTTGAACTACAAATATGTGAATGGGAATTAAGTTTAGTTTGTAGCCAAAATGGTACTGGATCTTTTGATACCCCATATGTCAATATCGGAAACTTGGTTTTGGAATGCATAAGGAATATATATGTAGGACAGACTTCTTTCAAACTGAAAGTAGTATCTCATTACAATAGAGACGTAATACTGAAATTATGTTAGAGATTAGAGATTGCTCTGGGCTCGCATTAGGCAAGAAGTTGAAGATTTTAGACCCATGACATGCGTAAACTGAACCAGTGTAAAAGATTGCTCGACGCCCGCGTTAGGCAAGAAGTAAGACATTATTTTGAAAAAAGTTAAAATGTAAAAATTTAGGGTAGGGACAGGGAATTGAAAATGAAAGATTTTTTTTTCTTTGTATAATTGGAATGTCCGTGATCGAAAACGAATACGCTGGAAAAAGAAAGAAAGAAGGAAAATAAACAAAGAAAGAAAGAAAGAAAGAAAGAAAAGTGGTGGGGGTTGACGTGCAGATGTACTTGTAAACATTAACCGACCGATTTGGCTGGCATTTCTAGCAAATCCTGCTACCACTGAACAAGTATTTGCGAATAGCTGTTACGTGGTAGCAGCGCGAGCTAGAAATAGCATTGAAATCTTTCATTTTTTTTTCTTAGTGAAACGCGTGCGGTTTCATTTATCGAAGTTGATCCAATTTACAAATGAAAAAGGTTACTACCGAATTCAGCAGAATGAACGAATGGGATTTACTTGATCAGCAATGCTTTGATAGAACAATGCTGTGAAAGGCAAGGCGAGAGAAATGACAAGAGCAAAAGAGAAAGTAGTTATGAATTGAGTTCCAAATGTTGTCGTTTGCCTCAACATTAATTTTGGCTGCTGTTTGCTAATGCATGGCTGCTCTGTCGTATTTATAAGAAATCAGACAGGTAGAAGGATGAAGATATCAATGCTACTATAGTTGTGTAGGGTCATTTGAACTCTCCATACGGTAACAAGATTAGAGGTGAAGTGGATGACAATATATTTCAATTGGCACGGTAGCATCTGGTTAATGTTTCTTACCATCTTTCACTGTCCCGTCGTGAGCAGTAAATTTTATTTCCCTGTCGTGGGAAGCAAATGAGAATGAAATGTAAAGGGACAATGTTTTTGAGATTCCAGCTCGAATCCAAGGAAGGGGTGAAAGGGCTCCCAACAGCTATTAGTAGCAGTGGTAGAGTGTTTATGATGAAATTGTATGCACGCATGTATGTATTTGAGATAATACGTTTACTTTAAACTGAAGGGGTCACACATTACAATACAGAGATGTTATCGTTTCACTTTTGCACGTAATACTAAAATAGTGTAAGAGATAAGAGATTGCTCTGGACTCGCATTAAGCAAAAAGTTGGGATATTTTGGTTCATGAGACTGCATGGATCCTAAGTAAGGCATGTCTAAAATTTCAATGAAATCGGTTAGGTAGTTCTGGAGTTTTAGGGATTCACACACACAGACGCACACACAAACACACAATCTCATCTGATGTATACACACACACACACACACACACACAAACACACATACATACATATATATATATACATATATATTGTATAGGCCTTTTAGAGTATAATTCGCAACCATATATACAGTGTTCGATAAACCTGCGCGATATTTTCAGTAAATGTCAATTTGGTTAGATCAGGTTGATACATACATTGTGAGCGAAAATGGTTAGAAGGAAATTGTACAGAAGTCGATGAGTGCCACCAATGAAACAAGTTACACAGAGAGTTAATGCAATTGATTGTACAAATGAGTACTCATCGTCGAAATTCATGTACATCCATACACACATTTACCTTCACACACATATAATCGTATAGTGTATATATATATATATGTATATGTATATATATATGTAAATATATATATGTGTATATATATATATATATATATATATATATATATATATATACATATATATATGTAAGTATATGTATATATGTATATGTATATATATATATATCTAAATGTATATGTAAATGAGAAATTATTTGTATATGTACACATGTACATTATATTATACTTTGTACCAATAATTTTTCAAGGATTAGATGTGCAAAGATATTTTACAATTCAAAATAATTTGTCATCCTAGATCTATAAAAATGATGATTGCTGGCATATATATATATATATGCCAGCAATCATCATATATATATATATATATATATATATATATATATATTATATATATATATATATAATATATATATATATATATATATATATTACGGTAAGAACTTGGTAACCTGTCAGTTATCAAATCGAATAATCTTCGAAATATAAAAGCTTACTGAAATTCTTATTATTCCCCGAGGTATGTAATGGATATCAATTCAAAATATTATTTTATATGGCAAGGGATTCAGGATTGTATATAAGTTCAGTAAGAAGGTAGATAAATTAATGATTTTAATTAGTCATTATAGATATTTGTTTTAAGGGTATATTTTTCAATATACTTATTTTAAATATTTTAAATACTAGTTTTAGATTTATATGAGATAAGTTCATATTATTTATTCATTGTATTTTTAGATCTCTGTAATATCAAAATTTTATACGTACATACGAACACATAGATTAACACAAAAACATACAACTAATCTGCCAAAAGAATTGTCATTTTATATATAAAATTCCGACTATGTATCTTGCATCGTACTGTAAATTTGTTTTTCCAAATTGTAATTGTTTATCTTTGCATCAGACAAGGAAATATGTTCATGGATGTTTTCAGTTGGCGGAAATAAAGCTTTATTGTGAAAGTATAATAATGAGGGGAGAAAAATTTTAAGGAGAGCGAACGAAGAAATTTGCCACAACAATGGGAACATGGAAGACATAAGAACAAAGTAAAGGAAAAGCATTCTATCTCTAACGCTCATTTGAAATCATCAGAATCCTTAGAGACATCCTGGGTCGGATTTCCTTTTGTTTATGCGTTAATTTTTCTTCACTTTGTTTTGTTTTCTTATCTGCAGTGTCTACTTACTTATATACACACAAACACATACACGCATAAACACAAAAATATTTTTTATGATGACGTGGCGCCATGCTCTAGTGGGTTATATGTTCAGTTCATGATCTTAGGTTTTGAGGTTTGTTTCTCGGTCAAATAAACGCTTTGTGCCATTAAGCTACGAACATCACTTAATTGTGTATTGCATATATCATTTCTTGTGTAAAACCATAACGTGTCTTATTCCTTTCGATTTTACAAAGAGTGTTGTGGACTGAAATCTTCTGGAGCAATAGCTTATTTATGCTCCATAGTATTTTCATGATATGTATGCTATACACGGCTACATACGCTCTCATTTACACAAGAAGCGGTCACTGCTGTTTTAGCGCACATTATAACTACTATAGTTATACGAATATAGTTTACTATAGTAGTTATATAAATACAATAGATATACAAAGTGTGGGGATTAATTCAAAAGTTGCTGACAGGAAACCATCACACCAACGACAAAACAAAAGAATACCTAAAATTTAAACCATCCAGAAAATAATAAACTTTTCGGTATCATCAGTACAATATGCCACGGTTAAATAAGTCAACGTAGGTATAACTACATTGCAGGAAAAGGACCTGGCACAGACTGGCACAGGAAAAGTGTATTAACGTTCTTTCTGTTGGCAGAAGTATTATAACGGTCAGCCTTTCCAAAGTATCTCCCCCCACAACAACGTCAACGAAATTTGCCGTAACACATGGACGATAACTGCATACTCAAAAATGTTCCATGAGGTGAAGCAGCTTTCGAGAAGAGGATCCACTAACCATCTGCGTTTTCCCTAGAAATACCACCGTACATGTTACAACAAATCAGTAGCAACATGGAATTCTGAGAGACACTTGCATGTGACCAAGTCAAGTGGAGGAGTGAGTATCTTCAACTGGAGACCAAAAGAAAAGACGAAAATCTGATCGTAAATACTGCACGAAACCGGACACATTGAGATGAGCAGAGCTGTACCAATGACTATATGTGATAAAATGTAGGGCATATACATTTGTGTGTGTATACTTATGTATGCGTTCATGAATGCGAATGTATGCATATACTTATGTATATGTAGTTTATTTATATATATACATCAATGTCACTGTCTTATCAACATTACAGAATTATATTTCAGAAATCACGAGCTGTGTTAATTTATATCGGTGTCACTGATAGGGAACGCAAGGAGATATTTTGAGGAGGAACAGAAGATAAGTAAGAAGTAGTAAGCTAGCGGTGTGGAGAAGTGAAGCAGCAGAAAGTGTAACAATAAAAGTACAACTGTAGCAGATTTTGTAAGGAGTATCAAAAAGAAGAGACTTTTTGATACAATACATAAAGGGACGTATTTAGATAAATTCAAGATTGAAGGAGTGGTAAGAAATAATATAATAAAATCCGGGAGAGGAAAGGTGGAGAGGAGGGCAAGGAGAGGACCAAATAAGGAAGATGATAAAACAAAAGAATAGGTAAACGTGGGTGGAGTATATAGATCAATGTAATTGTTTCATATAAATAAAGGAATGCGTGATCAGTAATTACGGAAATAGAGATACCGAGAATGGACATAAAGATGTAAGTAATTTTAAGAATCATAATAATTTCGGTTGTAGATAGGTTGAAGAGTAGACATTATCCGGAAGGATAGAAGACAAAGTTTACCTCCGCAATCCCACATTGAACGATTCAGAGGATCCACTGCTCAAGTATTCTAAACTAGTCAATACGGACTACAATGTCTCGCAGTAAACAGATGCTTTTTCCCAATTTTTGACTATTAAGTCTGAGTGATTAGCTTTGAATTCTTTGTCAGTTTGAACAGGCATATAACAAGTCATTGTGACATGGTCATTGTTATCCACCTTTTCGCACATTTTTATAACATTTCTTGATAAATTTTATGTTGCAGTGTTGGCATATTGTTCAGTGGATATATATAAATTCAGAATTGGCTACGATTAAACAGCCAGAGACGATGCACTCAACTGTCTCATTGTGCCGGTTGTACATTTGACATTTGGAGTTTGGGCCTGTTTTCGTAAATTTGCTTTTATAGTTGTTTGTGGACTGACATTGGTCTTGTGCAGCGAGAATCAATGCTTCCACTTCTGCTTTTAATCCAGAGTTTTCGAGCCATGGTTGGCTTTAGTTTGAGCTCACCTCTCTGTCAGACTTTGGAGGGTATTGGCCATAGACTGATTTTTCACTCCATATACACTTTAGTATGATTTTTGAATTTCTTTGTAATGTTACTTTTGTCTCTCTGACCATTTCTGCTCTGTTGTCACCTGAGATCAGGTCTTCGGTTTAGTTCGTTACTTATTTTAAATGTTTCGCCTCCATGTCCATAGAGAAAAGCGTTTTCTATTTATTTTTTGTTGGGTTGCTTTATAACATACAGTCGCTAACATTTTATTTTATTTCTTTATATTTTTCTAGTCCAGCTATTGCTATTTATTGTAGTTTTCTACAGTCTGCGAGCTACTTCTGAGTGGAGTAGATATATTGTGTCTTTGTCTGCTTTGGGATGGTGACTTCGGCATGATTTTTCAATTTTTCTTAATTTACTAAACTTCAAATTTATAATGTAGAAGCCGTTCTTTATGTTTGGCATGGCTAGCGTATTTGCACTTATTATAGTATTTTCAACAGCGTTCGGTGTTTAATATTAGTCTAACTCTTCTCTTTGTCTAATATTTTCTCTTTCATTTCTGCGTGTTTCATTTTAGATATTTCATCTATTCCTACATATATGGAATTGTGGTATAATTCTCTAATTTCTTCTTTCAATGCTGATTAATCTGCATCTTCACAATGTCACTTTGGTATATTTCTCGAATTGTATTTCGTCCTAGCGTCCTGGCTGAAATTACCTTCAATTTTTAGGACCTTCTATTCAGTGGTATATTTAAGGAACATTTTAAGTCATTCATATATAGGAGGCAATCTATAGTTTGTCCATAGTCTTTGTATCCTATACAGGTTTCACTTAACAAGCTTGTTAGTGGGACCAGAGCAAAGCCGAAAAGCAATGAGAGAAAATGTGCCTCCTTGAAAAATTTCTCTTCCTATACGGCAGGTTTGTGATTCCTTTTTCAGTGTTGTACTTGTTGGAAGATTCCTCTTCTTGTGGTTGTAAGTTAAGTGTATTATATTTTTTAAGTCCTAGTCTATAAAATATTAAACTGACCCCTGGTGGGACCTGGTCGTTGATATGGGTAACATATTTACTTTCCTTTGCTGGTAGCTTTAATAGACTCGATGGAAGAGTCGGTGATTGTGTCACCTTACCAATTCAGGATGAAATATTAAAGAGTTTATACGACAGTGACTCTGAGATTGGATCTTCAAGAAAAGCACCCTCGTGCGACAAGTGTCGATTTGTAGAGCAACACAGATACGGTTGTTACCCCTGCACTGCTACAAACTTGCTAAAAGAAGAAATAAAATTATGCATGGAGTATAGCTACAGAAAGAGTGACAGAATGATGACTTTTAGATCAACATATATCACATCATGAGAAAACAGTATCAATTTTATATGGAACTGGATTAAAATGTCAGCACAATGAAAGACGGCCATTATGTTTACATTTAAGGGGCAGTTTAACAAGGCATACAGAAAAATAAATGAATCAGCAGGGGAATGTAGCAATAGTAACAATGATAATCAGGTGTACTTCATGAAGAGAATTGATATTACAGAGGACGAAAGGATCTCACTTCAACTTTAACAGGAACCGAAACTGAAGAACTATCAAATGCAATAAGTAAAGGGAGAGTAGGATCTGGTTGCTAAAATCAAGGATAAGTATATTACACGTGCAAATAATCCCATGCAGCGTGCACTCTCCGTTTCTGTGGTTCCTGTAAAATATTCTGAAGCTGTATGTCGAACAGAAAAACCTTCGGAGACCCATAGTGGAAACAGAAACTTGTGGACTATGATGAATAGCGTCAGAAAGTTCTTTCAAATATAAATGCTCTACTTGAGAAGGTAGAAGTCACAAAAATGCAGGAAAAACATGAGAACGACTCACAAAGGTACAACATCAGACATAGAATATCAGAGACACTGAACTAAAGATGAAAAAGAAATGAATGTGAATATTAGTAAAGCTTTTGCATACGCACAAATAATAAATCAATATTAACAGAATATAATGTTTAGCAACAATAAGGTGAAATTTCAACAAGAGCTTAAGAAAGATGTATATCAGGAGAATGATATGCTACATGCTTAAGTTACAAATAACTATAGCTCATGTGTGGGACCAGAAAGTTCAACACAAAACAATAAATATCCGTTAAAGCAGTTTAAAAAGTAAATAAGACAACACAAGTGAAGATAAATATGAGAAAAGCGCCATTTAAGAAATATCTAGAAATATAGAGGAAGATGTTTCAGAAGGACCTGTTCTTTCACTACTTATAGTGTTTGCCTTGATTCCTTTTGACAAGCTTACTGAGAAAATCTAAGACTGCTTATGAGCTTTCTAAGACCGGATAGATGACATCGAAACAGAGGAAAACCTGAAATGCATTAAAGATTTTTTTGTAACATTATTTAGCAAGAATATCGCTGTGCGGTTTGGTGACAATAGGCGTGTGATACGATGGAAGAAAAATATATATAAGTAGCAAAATAAGAGAGATTGAATGATGTAGGATCTTATATTTCTTGCACAGAAGGATCTTACGATGTAAAATGAGGAAGTCCCCAAAGAACATGAGAAGATTGAGAAGATGCTTGAAACGGAACTAACAAAAGGCAACCGATACATTAACCAGCCAGTACTGAGTTACTGTGATCCTTTTTAAGTTGGTCAGTCACAGAAATGCAGGAATTATATAGAAATAGGAAGTAATTCATAATTTATAAATAACAGAGCCTATGGAGTAATATCCATAGGCTCTGTTTACCAAGTAACTCAAAAGCCAGTGTTTCCTTACATGGAAAATACACCATAAATGCTGCAAGTTTGGATTCGAGCCAATGACAGTGAGGTATTTCAAGAGTGGAAATGAATGAGGAAATAACTGAGATGACATTGGTCATTATGGTCAATAAACTTAGGACTTTGGAAATAAAGAATGATGGTTTTACTGAGAGATGAAAACATGAAATTTAACATGGAATCACCGTTTATAGCGACTCGAGAATATGCCATTAAAATTAATTTTATGAAGATAAATATTGATTAAAGTTAAAAGGGCAAATGCAGAATGTGAGGGGGAAAAGAACAAAAACTTAGCTATAATCAAATTGAGTGCAATAATCTAGTACTAAAAAAGTATAAATACATGATGGTATTGATACAAACGTGGACTGCGTTTTTAGTCAATTCGATGTATTTGTGAAGTGAAAATATGCTACAAAAATGAGACAGGTTCACATGTTAAATGATAATTACAAGGTAGAAACAAGGAGACTATATGCAATCTTGAAAGCAGAAAAGAACAAACAGAATATGATCATTAACTTTTCAATCGCCTATACTAGAGGGAATATTAAGGTAACGAGAAAATTGTAAAACAGGAAAACGTAACCGAAGAGCTGAAAAGCATATAATCCAGAAAGCCTAATCTTCACATATACTCCAGTTATTCTCTTTGGCTTTTTTATGAATCAGTTCTCTATGGAAGCCAGTACTTGTGTGCGAATTTGTGACTGGATTTAATCTACTTAAATATAGATATATACATAGATTAATAAATAAGTAGATAAATAGATAGATAGATAGATAGATAGATAGATAGATAGATAGATAGATAGACAGACATATAGATAGATATATGATAGATAGACAGATAGATACATACATACATACATACATACATACATATGCACAAATGCAGTTATAACAGTATAATCGTCCAAAATAAACATATTGTACTAGTATTTATGAATGGTGAATGAGAAAAATTCCCAAACGCTTTGAGTTTAATTTATTCCATGTTTATTTTAAGGTTTTTATGAAATCTCTGTGGACTTTATATAGTAATGAGTTTCAAGAATGGAATCATTATATACACAACTCCCTTATGAGGTGTATATGAACTTATGAATTATATGTGAATACATCAGTATCTTCAGAAACATCGTAGACTTACACGTTTTCCATTCTGCCTTCTTTCATTTCTTCTTTTACATTCGATAATATTAGTCACTCATTATTTATTAATCACTCACTCACTCCTAAAATCCATTAAAGATAACCTTTGCCCAATATTTCGTCTGTAGGAATGATATTTGCTTTGGCACATACATTGTTGATTTGACTTTTTGCTATTTCGAAGGATACAGGAATTTTATGGTTATAGCTTGGTAAATTATGCCATCACGAAAAAAAAAATATTTTAAATATCAAATGAACTCTCCATGGGGACACTATAACTGTATTAAAATCGAATCTTACTGATGACTTTTTGATAACATCACTACAAAATTTCAATACAAATATTTATCTATTACGAACGGAATGCTACTCTCTTAAATGTTACGAAGCATTTACACACACACACAAAATATAGCTTATAATTCAAAAACCTACACTATTCTGATCTTTTAGCCTCATCAAATCTTTACATTTCTCCGTGTGTTTGTGTGTGCGTCCTTTCTTGTCGTAGCAAAAATGAACACCGTATATATTTATAAAACGGATAACAGTTGTATATTCAAACGACTACGTTAATGCCCAACTCATTTCATGGCATATTTTATTACTATAAAACAAAAGTCAGTATATTCTATACCGTACCTAGTGATCAAATTGTTTAAATTAATATTGACGTTATTACAGTTTCAACACTGGTATACGTACCGAATACATAAAAAAGATATTCTTGAATGTGCACTTATACGATTCGCAAACTCGTCTCCACATGTCGCCTTTCCTCTTCTCTTCACACATCGTTATTTACCTCATGTGTTTTATATCCTATTGTAGCTCCCACCAATAAAAGCCTCCTCCTTTTGAATATTTTGCCACATTCTTGAAGCTGTCTAATATGTGAATATTTTCATTCTATTATGATCTCCAAAAATATCTACAGATAACACTCAGGAACTACTTTCCACCTGCGAAGAGTTTTATAAGATTTAAGCAATTGAAATCTATGTTTTATAGATAATTTTATTTTACTTAGAAGTACGGATGACTTCATCATATGATAAATTATATAGAATATATATGAGTACACGCAAGAATATTGGCGTTTACGTGTGTGTGTTTGCGTGTACGTTGGTTTATACCTGCGTTCATGATATATCTGTGCGTTTAATATACGAACAACATCACAATGTTCTAAATGGAGGTGTAAAAAAAAGAAATTACTGATTGTAGTGTTCTGAAATTTCTTGATAATATCGAAATGAAAAAGAAAAAGAACAAGAAAGAGTTATATCAGCACTACTATATATACGTATATATATGGTTATATATGCGCGTGTGTGTGTGCAAGTGCGTGTGTAATTTGGCATACGTGTGTATTGAGTGCGCGTGTGTATTTATATGCATGTATGTATGTATATATATATATATATATATATAATATATATATATATATATATATATACATACATATATATACATACATATACATACATATATATATATATAATATATATATATATATACGTATGTATGTATATATACGGGTGCACGCGCACACACACTTACATACACACGCGCGCACGCACACATATATATTTATATATTATATATATATAAATGTACTGAGAGAGAGAGGGAAGAAAGAGAGAACTAGTGCGGAGTGAGATTGATAGGGATAGATAGATAGATAGATAGATAGATAGATAGATAGATAGATAGATAGATAGATAGATAGATAGATAGATAGATAGATAGATAGATAGATTTCAACAATAACCAGCAAACGTGTTTATGCTCGTTAGTATATTGTATTTTTTTGTATATACATTATATATACCCTTTAACCTGGGAATGTTTCAATAAATAAACATGTATAGAATTGGTTCACAAAGAATAATTAGATGTCAACCCGGATGTTATTTTTTTAAACATCAATCACGATATACAGCAAATTCCAAAATATGTGAATAAAAGCTGTTATCAATATTGCAATATATGACCTAGCTATCGACATACTCCAGTCAGTCCTATATTTAATTACATTACATTATCTATACACTTTTTAATTGTTGTGCGGCTGCTTTATTAATCTTTTCATTATTCAAAGCAAACAAATGTGTATGCTACAGAAAATTCTATTCGATAATCAAATATTTGATAAAAAAAGAATATTACGAAGTTAATGTCAAATCTTTTGTCATGAAAATATCTTTAATTTATAATCAATAACGTTTCAGAATCTAACAAACGATGAGAAGTAATTTAAAAAAATGAATTAAGATAATTAGTTAGAAATATAATTAGAAGAATAACAACTAAAGCAGAACAATGAGTTTAGGTCGAATTGACACTTTAGAACATGTTATTGTATACATCTGCAGGTTTACGTTCTTTCGCATTTTATATGTATTCCTTGTTGCAGATTAATTTGTTTGGGGAATATGCAGTCTCTCTCGTTCAAGTATTTCGTTAAAATTTCATTGAATGACGAGGTACATTAAAACCGATATTGTTTATTAAGTATTGAAATATTTGCATAGACACCACTTATGAATAAGTATTGAATACTCATGCTCACATACAGACACACTTACACAAACAGACACATAAACAAACACACATATGCTCACTTACAGCCACACACAGAAACACAAACATATACACATATACGTATATATACACAAACACAGGCATGATTACATATATATATATACACACATGCATATACACACACATATACACATACACAAACAGACACATATATATATAATATATATATATATAAAGATATAGATATATATATATATATATATATATATATATATAAAGATATATATATATAGATATATATATATATATATATATATATATATATATATATATATATATATATATAATATATATATATATTTAAATATTTGTTGTGCAAGATTTTTTATGTGAAGTCGTGTGTTGAAACAGATATTGTTATATTTCGGAATGGTCATTTTGCCAGTTTAGCCAATAAAAACACACGCACTATATAGTTGGTGTTATTTTGCTTCAGTTTTATTTATTTTTTACATTAATCTTAATCTTATTTCGGCCAGAGTTCTTTCATCACACTCCTGTGACCGCATCAGTGGTCCTTTGTTTTCTTCTTTCTTATTTGTAGAAATGTAGTCTATAGTATAAGATGTACAGAGGGACGATGCAATAACAAGACAACGACATACTTAGGGGAAACGGCAAGAAGCATAGGAGAGCGGATAAATGAGCATTGGAAACAACTCAAGGAAGGTAAAAGCTCATCTATTCTGTACAAACACGCCGAACAGGAACACGGGGGATCAATCAATAACATAGAAATTAAAATATTGTCCACACATAGAACAGATGCAACAATTAGACAAATTACAGACAAATTACAGAAGCTACACACATAATAGAAAATAAACCTAGCCTGCATAGAAAACTAGAATGGAGCACTAGCACACACCAGAACATATGACGATAGAGGTTCCCGAAAGCATAATAAATACACAGATAAATAAACAAATAGAAATAAATAACTATATATCTTTTTTTTCGATTCGATTTATTATCATTATTACTAGTATTGTTGTTATACATACATACATACAAGCATATGTAATGATAATAATAAGTGGGTGTAAACAGAAGATACAAATATTACAGGCATCCCCCCACATACACACACTAAATAAACATAGACGCACATAAAGATATACGCATGCGCAAATGAAGACATACAATAGAAATACAAAATGGCTGACGGTTAGTAAGGAGAGACACAAATAAGAAAGAAGAAAAGAAAGGACCACTGATGCGGTCACAGGAGTGTGATGAAAGAACTCTGGCTGAAATAAGATTAAGATTAATGTAAAAAATAAATAACACTGAAGCAAAATAACACCAAATATATAGTGCGTGTGTTTTTATTGGCTAAACTGGCAAAATGACCATTCCGAAATATAAATATATTATTATATATATATATATATATATATTATATATATGTGTGTGTATGTTTGTGTATGTGTATATGTGTGTATATATGCATGTGTACATATATATATATATATATATATATATATATATATATATATATATATATATATATATATATATATATATATATATATATATATTTAATCAATATAGAAATTACAGGGTAAATGTTTTTTAATTTTCTCCTGGTTCACGGAATTGATGTTATTTTGCGGTTGAAGCTTTTGGCTGTTATTTCTAGTGGGTGAATGGCCTATTATGGCCGTTCCTTGATTGTGATGTTGAACTTAAAAATGGTCTATGACTATTTAATTTTTTCCCACTAGGCCGCTGGTGGCAAAAAAATTCTACAAAATTTTTTGCCACCCTATATTGATTAATTATGAATTTTCTGGTTAATTCCGTAATGGAATCGGCGGCTTATATTTATTTGCTGCCGATAAATTTGGCGCGAGTGCGATGATTTGAAAATTTTAGGTCAGATATTGCCGAGGCAGGGACGGGAATGCCTCGTGAAAAATATCTGTTCCGACTTGGCTATTTCTTACTGATGAATCTAAGGGCCTATGGAAGATTGGCTTGATTTAATTTAATCAGGTTAGTTTACCATTAAACAGTAGATGAAACGGTGCATCGTATAAGAAATTACAGGGTAAATGTTTTTTAATTTTCTCCTGGTTCACGGAATTGATGTTATTTTGCGGTTGAAGCTTTTGGCTGTTATTTCTAGTGGGTGAATGGCCTATTATGGCCGTTCCTTGATTGTGATGTTGAACTTAAAAATGGTCTATGACTATTTAATTTTTTCCCACTAGGCCGCTGGTGGCAAAAAAATTCTACAAAATTTTTTGCCTCCCTATATTGATTAATTATGAATTTTCTGGTTAATTCCGTAATGGAATCGGCGGCTTATATTTATTTGCTGCCGATAAATTTGGCGCGAGTGCGATGATTTGAAAATTTTAGGTCAGATATTGCCGAGGCAGGGACGGGAATGCCTCGTGAAAAATATCTGTTCCGACTTGGCTATTTCTTACTGATGAATCTAAGGGCCTATGGAAGATTGGCTTGATTTAATTTAATCAGGTTAGTTTACCATTAAACAGTAGATGAAACGGTGCATCGTATAAGAAATTACAGGGTAAATGTTTTTTAATTTTCTCCTGGGTCACGGAATTGATGTTATTTTGCGGTTGAAGCTTTTGGCTGTTATTTCTAGTGGGTGAATGGCCTATTATGGCGTTCCTTGATTGTGATGTTGATATATATATATATATATATATATATGCATGTATATATATATATATATATTATATATATATATATATATATATATACATGTACATGTATGTATATACATGAACGTGTTGATGTTAAGTAATAACAAATATAACTTCACTTTGAACTAAAAGCTTTTTTGTTGCGTACAAATTTATTATTTTGTATCAAGAATACTTCAGTTTCTGGCAGCTAAGCCATCATCTGCCCAATGGCAAATTAGCTGACCAAATCTTCGAAGTTATTATCAATATTATCCTTGTTCAGAAATATATATATATATATTCTTTTTTGTGTATTAAGTCTGCCATTTGTTTTGAATTTAAGACAAATCATAATACCTTATCTTCTTAACATGAAGCGAATAGTAGCCTTGTTAGAAAAATAAGGAAACTTGATCCAACAATGCTCTGTTGAGTACTCATTCTGAATATTCGGTATTTACACACACACACACATACACACATACACACACACACACACACATACACACATATATATATATGCATATATATAATATGCAGTAACACGTTGAAGTTTCTATGCGGGTACATTTGTTGAACAACTTCGTATTACGCAGATGCAGCTGCAAACAATCAGTAAATGTGGAAATGTCCAATGCAGAAAGAAAGGAAGCAGATGTTTGTTACGTTATCAGGGACATTTTTGTTCTTTTTGCAATATCCGCACTTACGAAGAGGCTAACGTTTTGGGATTTGTCAAGATATATATAAGAGAATATCATTAAGTGCGCAGAACTCTGATAAAAACTACCCAAGGACCCTACTTAATTGCAATTACAAACGAAATGCAAAAGGAGCAAATCATTAAAGTGAAGTGTGAAAAATGCTGTTAATATTCACTAAATGTTCTTTAAAATATTATTCCACATACCATACCTAATTTGTCCTTACCTTCTACCGCGGTAATTTCCCTCTTAAATTTTCTCCATATACAACATATGAACATCTACAAATATATATATATGCACCCATATATGCATATATGCATGTGTGAGAGAACGAGAGTATGTGTGTGTGCATGTATATTCAATGTATATATATATATATATATATATATATATATATATATATATATATATATATATATATAAATATATATATATATGCGTCCATATACATACATATGCATATATGCAGCTATATATGTGTGGTTGTATATATGTTTTTGTGTGCATGACGTTTGCGTATGTGCGCTCGTGTGTATATGCATGCATAGCTGTCTACACGAAATTTTGTATATGTGTGCAATAGTAAAATATTGGTGCGAGTTATACGCCTCTTTTTCTCCCCCGCTTTTTTTTTCTATTCCTACTCATTACGAAGCAAAAGCATCAGTTGAAACATATTTTATGACGAATCCTCAAGGTGAAATATAATTATCGATGCATACTTACTGATATATTTTATGATCAATTCTCGCAAAAGATACAGCCATCTCTACATTCATATATATAATATATGTGTGAACTGGGGGGGGATGTAGTGCGAAATAAGTGTTTCTAAAAATATTCCTTTTGCAGATTATTTAGTTTTAAAATAGCAAATTTATGACATTTTTTCTATCGACTTCGATCATTTTATCCTTCTTTGGCAAATGAACATAAATAAAATACTCACACACTAAAAAACATGCAAAAATTCAGAGAAAATAATACGCTTAACTGAAGAACTGTGATGACTTTGACTACGTTCACTTTGTTGATATATTAACGCTCAATATTGCTAAAGAATGAACATTACTATTTGCATGGAATAAGTTGTGAAAAGTAACCTTAATGAAATGGCTATTTGCTGAAAATATTTTCAGCTACTAAGTAAATATGTGTACAGAGAATTACCATTATTAAATAACGGAATACGGTATAGGTTTTGGTGAATTCTGCAACCATAAATATTGATTTCTATTGATGAATTACCTGGAATATTTGCGGCACAATCTACAGAATAGAACTAAGTTAGTACTGGTCCTTAAATATAAATAAATTGCTATGTTATAACGTATTGTTAAGTCTGCTGGGTTTGGAAAAGTTAGAAAATGTTGCTTCGAAACAACTTTAGATAATTGCATAAATGTATATGCACATATGGGTAAATGTGTGTGTGAGGGGCGGGGTAGGCTGAATTTTTATGTGCCTGCATGTGCAGGTGGAGAATGAGAGAGTAAAATTAAATACAGACAGACAAGTAAGATATCCGATACAAGGGAACTGTTCTTTTTAATCATCTGCTGACTGAAGTCGAAGTGAATTTCGGCACATTATCAATACAGTTGCTATTTAACATCCGACTACTGTGATAGTGCATGCACACTAGTGTACCAAAAATAAACGATTATATATATATATATATATATATATAAAAATATTTAAGTTGGGCGAAGAGAAATTTACCTCATGTGGCTATGATAAAAAATATTGGACGAAGAGGCGATAACTTTTAAGCAGTGAAGTCTTTTCACCAGAGAAAATGGAAAGAACAAATTAGGATAGAGTAAAATGTCTCGCCAAGGGAAAATAAGAAGAGGTAGCTGGAGGCTAATCACTGAAAAGAGAGACCGGTTAGGCAAAGTAAAGGTTAGCTGATCCAAGATAAGAAACGATGAATATATACAATTGTGAAGTTAGTGTGGAAAATTAAGCAGGGAGGGAGTAAGGGTTATAACAGAAAAGCATGGGAGAGGGAACAAGAGTATAAAGAAATAGAAACCTGAAAGATAGATACTGAAAGTATCAAAATGTTGGTCTCCGAAGGAGAGATATATTTACCTATTTCTTTACTATCCACAAGGAGCTAAACACAAAGGGGACAAACAAGGACAGACAGACGGACTAAGTCGATTACATCGACCCCAGTGCGTAACTGGTACTTATTTAATCGACCTCGAAAGGATGAAAGGCAAAGTCGACCTTGGCGGAATTTGAACTCAGAACGTAACGGCAGACGAAATGCAGCTACGCATTTCGCCCGACGTGCTGACGTTTCTGCCAGCTCGACGCCTTCAAGGAGAGAGATATATTTACAGTTTAGGGATTTTTTAGAGTAGTGTTACGGTCAAAAAAGCATGGAAATTTATGCACAGAATTTACATACGACCGACCCCCACCACACAACTGCATACATACAAACACATATATCCGGGCATAATTACACACATACTGACACATATACAAGCAATACATACATAAACATATATCTCTGTGTATATGTAAGTATGCAAAACTTTTAGATTGGTTCAATTAAAATACACTAAAACTACATGTGTGATTGTCTATGTGTGTGTATTTGTGTGCGTGTATGTACATCACTTACAATAATATTCCATCGCTCACTCACTAAGCAATAGTGACCTAAGATTTCATATCAATGTATTCTGACCATGGTGAAATCAATTTAGTGCTTTTCAGATGTTAAAGGTCCCTGTTGAGTGTTGAGCTAAGGCTTACATTGCTACTGAGACAGTATCAATGTAGGCTGCCAAAGAAATCAGTGTACCAGACCTATAGTATTTACGTATTGATTGCAAGCCACAAGAATACATAGACTAACTAGAATTAGGCCCCAAGCCCTGTGAGCCCTCCAGGCCACTGGTAACTGTGCCCCTACCTGAAGATGGCACTGTTAAGGCCTTATTATTTCTCAAGTAACATTGATCAGGATGCTCTTATTTCATGATGATCAGAACCTTTGATTTAGATACATATTTTTAGTGTAGTCTTTGATGAGTCATGTTTCAAATATTTATTTATATTCAAGCAATTGTTGTTCTTGTTTGTTTATTAGTCTTAATTGACTCAACATTGCTTATTATTACATCATTACAACATCAAAACTCCTCTTAATTTCTGTTTAATTTCCTCTTTTGTTTTCCATTTGTTGTTGTTTCTTTTTTACTTTTAATCTCCACCAGGGTATGTTCGTAGTAGTGACGTGTGTGTAGAAAGCATTAGGGAGGTGGGTGTCAGATACATAGATTATTGATCAAGATGTGGTACTCAACAGCAGTTTCTACTTTCAGTAATCTCGTAACTGTCAGACTTTCTCTTTACATAAAGGAATGTACACACATATATGTATGTATACACACATGTATATGCATATAGATACATTAATACACACTCACATACCTACATATATACACACATGATTACACACGCATACATATGCACACATAACATTGACTGAACTTTTAGTTATCAGTGGTTGAAGGGCAGAGGCAATCCTCACCTTTCACACATATTCCAAGACTAGTGTAGTGAAGCGATGACAAAATATCAAATATCAAAGTATATCAACATATCAGGATATCGTCAAGATTGTAGAACTGTTCTGAGTGCTTACAATGCAGAGGGTACTGCTCTGAAGGTACACTAGAATCAGGTAGTAATGTTATACTGGTTAACAGTTGTATGTATTCCACGCATTATGACAACAAATTGATGGCTTGATGAAACTGAGGATAAAACTGATAATATATCATTCTAGCACATTATTTCCACCCCTTTCTCATTCTTTTCCAATCCATGTATCTCCCCTACAGTAAAACACCTGTTCCTATCTCTATTTCATAATATCTCATTGCCCAGTGTAAAGTCACTTCCCTCGATACGACTCCGCCTCCTCCTCAGTACAGGGATCTTGTCTTGCAAATTACTTGGAGACCTCACTGTTGCTTGTGCTAAGTAAAATGCACCCAGTACACTATATAAAGTGGTTAGCATTGGGAATGGCGTGCAGCCATAGAAACTATGTCGAAGCAGACATTAAAGCTTGTTGCAATCCTTCGGTTCGCCAGTGTTCCTGTTGAGCCAAGTATGGGAAATGGATGTTAAATGATGATGTTGATGTTGATATCATGACATCACAGTGAACAGCTCTTAGCTCTGAAAAAAAAATTTAACGATCAAGATTCATCAATGAATCATTCAATGAGTGAATGTTGTAGGTGCTTATTTTACTAAAATGGTGCCTGCACCACCAACAAAACTTCTTCCTTAGAAAAACTGGGGACAACATTACCATATTACCTTTTATACATCTCATAGTAAACACAGGTATGGCTGTGCGATAAGAAGTTTGCTTCATAACCACATGGTTCCGAGTTTAGTCTCACTGCATGGCATCTTGGGCATGTGTTTTCTGCTGTAGTCTCAGGTTCAACAAAGTTGTGAGCGGATATGGTAGATGGAAGCTGAAAGAAGCCTTTGCATAAGTGTAGGTGTGTATGTCTCAGCATCATTTTCATATAGCGTCTGCTTTCTATGCTGGCATGGGTTGGATAGTTTTACACCCTGACCAGCTGAAGAGCTATTCAGTCTCCATACCTCTTTTGGCATGGTTTCTATGGATGGACGACCTCCCAAACACCAACTATGTGTGTGTGTTTGTGTGTGTGTGTGTGTGTGTGTGTGTGTGTGTGTATGTGTGTGTGTTAATGTCTCCATACCTTGACTTTGTGCGATAGTTGATCACTGTCATACAAGTAGTGACTTTCATTTCCAATCCTCTGTGAAATCTTGTTTTGTCATACTCGGAAACAGGTGAGTTATGGCAACAGGAAATGCATCTTGATGTAGAATATCTGCCTCAAATAAATTTCATTTGATCCATGCAAGCATGCGTTAAAACAAGGATGATGATGACCTAATGATTGACAAAATAACTCTCATCGTGCATATGGCAAATATCAATAGTTGGATTGCCATTATAACGTTGATGTATTCATCCAACAGAATTACAAATTTACTATGTCCTTTAATTCATTCAATAAGTTGCATAAATTGATTTTGGCAAATTCCTGCAGTTCTTCTATATAATAATTTTATGCATAATATAATATGTGTGTGTGTGTGTCTGTGTGCGTGTCTGTGTGTGTGTGTTAAATGGAACGAGACAACAAACCCAAAACTGTGTGGAATTTTCAGGACATTTATAGAGAGAAAGTTAGTCTTACAACTGTTTCTGGGATATTAGGGATTTTACTCCATCAGTGACGATGTGAGATAGCTAAAACGATGGAAATAGTAAAGTTCCATAGAAAGAGTTATTTTGGAAAAAGAGGGAAATAAGAATTATAAAGGGAAATAAGAGAATAAAAGTAAAAATAAATGTAGGATGTTATGGCTGCAGTAGTGTGAAAGTAGTGTGTAGAACTGGTAGAAATGCTTCTTGCCCATGGTATATAAATTAGGCGGCGAGCTGGCAGAAACGTTAGCACACCGGGCGAAATGCTTAGCAGTATTTCGTCTGCCGTTACGTTCTGAGTTCAAATTCTGCCGAGGTCGACTTTGCCTTTCATCCTTTCGAGGTCGATTAAATAAGTACCAGTTACGCACTGGGGTCGATATAATCGACTTAATCCGTTTGTGTGTCCTCTCTGTATTTAGCTCCTTGTGGGTAGTAAAGACATAGGTATGTAAATTCTGATAGGAGTTCATATTTTCTCATTACATACAGTGTGGAGATCTAGGTGCCATGGGCTGTTCATTCCTAGGAGTCTTGTGGGGTAAGTGAATTTTTGACAAGGTAGTGGTAGTATTAAGTAGATAGAGAGGAGAGACAAGATGTGTATTTTACAATGAAGAGAATGGTCAAAAGGAATAGGGGAGAGAAGAAGAAAGAAAGAAGCAAACAAGAGAAAATGGGAAAAAGGAATACTAGTTGGTTATCATGATATTATGACGGGTATAGGAGAGAAGTAGTGGAGGGATAGGAAGAGATAAGAATGTACATATGCCTCCATCCACCACACTCAACGACTCATACTCATAACTTCACTTCTCCTCCTACCACCCTACCCATGCCAAGCTCTCCATCCTCTACTCCCAATTCCTCCTGCCGCGCAGTCTCTGCAGTGACAACCATGACTTTGCGACTCAGTCTCAACTCATAGCTCGCCACTTCATCCTTTGTGGTGAGTATCCCCTCACCGCTATCCACACAGCCCTTGCCATAGCACGTTCCGTGGACCGTGACTCTACCCCCACCCGCAACCACCCTGACGTTGCTTGTCCCCCGTTCCTCTTAACTAACACCCCTCCACTCTGCCCCTCCAATGCCTTATTCTCTAAGCCTTTCGGCGACTCCAATCCGACCACTCACCTCGTATATCTTCCCAAACCTACCCCTTTCCTCCTTCAAACGATCTTAGAGCCAGCGTGACCATCTGGTACATAGATTCTTCCCTAGCTCTACCAGCCAGCTTGGCTCGTTCTCCTGTTCTCGTCCACGCTCACTTGACCTTACCTCACCAACACCACTATCTTTACAGGTATCCATCATCGTCCCTATCATATCACCGCCTTCTTTACTTCTAGCAGTGTCATTTACTGCATCCCTTGCTCTTTATGCCCTTCTCTGTACATCAATCAAACGGGACGCCGCTTGGCTGACCGGTTCGCGGAGCTCATCCGAGACATCAGATTCGGCAATGACAGCCCGGTCTCGCGCCATTTCAGCTCTACCAGTCATTCACTACAACACCTGTCTGAGTTCGGATTTCTTTACACAGGGACCATCTGGACTCCCGCCAACGCCGTGAACTGCATTTCGTCTTCGCTCCTCTCTTCATCTGACTCCCCTCCTCTCCCCTCTTCATCTGATACCTACTACCTCTCTTCATTGCTACCCACTTCTCCTCTCCCTTCTTGTCCTGACACCTACTTTCTCTCTTCAATCCTACCCAACTCACCTCTCTTCATTAGACACATATTTGCTTTCTTCACTCCTACCCACCTCTCTTTATTGATACTCCCTCCACCCACACCCTACACCCCACAATGCACTCCGACATAACCCACCCACACCCACATCAATACCCACACACATCCCATACACTCACACCCACATCAGTACCCACACACATCCCATACACTCACACCCACATTCCCAATCACACACACCTACACATTGCAAATGCACACACTTACACACGCACACATCCATACGTCAAAGCCAGTAGCGCCTATCTACACACACACACATTTTCACATACACGCACACACACACTTACACGTGCATCTTCGTTTCTCAGTTTCCCTAACGTCAAACCCCTGCTTGTTCATACACCTGTCTTCTTATTTTGATTTTCTCTAAACTTCGACTATATATATACATGTGTGTGTGTGTGTGTGTGTGTGTGTGTGTGTGTGTGTGTGTGTGTGTGTGTGTGTGTGTGTATAAGCCTTTACGTTTTTTTATTTCCAATGTGGATTTTCTCTTATTTTTTCTTCTTACATATCCACGTGTAGTTTCTATTTTCTTTTTGTAACATATTTCTGTTATATATATATATATATAAACCGACAGTATAAAATGCAGATGACCAACCTGTGTTATATGCGTCAACCTAATTGAGGGATCGGCATTCACCTTCAGACAAAGCCCATGTTCTACAGTAATAAACAACTTCACATGTGCTTCGGAAAACCTAATATATACGTTAAATGTGTTTGTAAATGTGTTGTGTTTGTGTGTGGGTAAGTGGTTAGCTTTGCTGAAATGAAATTATTGCATTCATATTAAGGAAAAATAAAATTTATATTTATTCATAAACAGTAGTTAATAATCTATGCTTCTGGCATGTCTTTTAGTCTCTTTTAATTATTATACTTGGAATTGTTTTCAATATTGCCGTCTTTGATTTGCATCAATGTTTTTGTTTTGTTTTCCTTCGTTTTTATTGGGGGGGGGGCGAAATTGCTGCAGGTAAATTTTGGTAACTTTCATATCTTTCTCAATTCGGATTTAAGTTAATTAGCAGCTATTAAATCGTGAATTGGTTTTACGTGTGCATAATATCAAAAATATGAGTGATGTTTATCAATCATTTTTTGATAATTTGGCAATCCATAACATTGACGTAGCCGACACTCAACAATTCTTACACAACCCCACACAAATTATTGAATAGTAAGTATCGAGACTTTATTTTCAACCAGATCTGCTTGATATTCATTTGTACAAAGCATGCATTATATATTTCAAGGAATTTTAAGTTAAATATTTTGTAACAATCATATATTTACTATGACACAAAATTATTCATATTGCGTCTGGATATGCGACGACATTCGTTAGTGGATGTAATCGATGAAGTTGTAATCTTGCATAAGTAAAATCTGGTCTTTTGCAAATTTTAATGATATATCAAAGACCTAAACGATGTAAAATTGGTGCAGTTTCCTATGGCACGGACAATCAGTAAAACTTAAAATTAAATTTTAGCTACAATAATTATGAAATTTCTGCGAAATGTTTCATCAGCTGGCGGTGGGATGTGCACATACACACACATATGCGCACATATATAATGATTTAAATATGTAAGTATATGATCAATAAGCAACCGGACTATTACGATAGAAACGATGCTAAAGCACGGAGACTGAAGTCGCATGGCACAGATTGACCGTTAATTGTCGTGCCCGCGTACTAAGTTCTAATGTGCCAGCTCCTGCTCTTTAAAGCAGTGTGTAGCGTGTGACCGTCGCATTGTCCATGACAAAGACATTCGAGCACAGAATCTGCATCACATTCAGCCAAAAACTTGACGATACCTGCTCAGAGGATTACACGAAGTTTTGAAAATGTTTTCATCGTTCTCAACACAATGAAGGAGATCCTGTGCAACTGAAACCCAGGTGTCGTTTTGGTCAACTGAAAGCAGTTTGGGCACAAACTTAGCAGGGACGCGTCTCATAATCTAATCTTCAGTGATGATAGATTGAACTGAATATTAACTAATCTGCATATCCTCTGATAACTCCTGGATGGTAATTCTACGATTTGCCTTCGTAGTTGTACGCACTTTTGCAATGTTGTTCTATGTTCTGCTGGTTGTGGGTCTCCCAGAACGTTCGTTAATATAGATATTTATTCAGCTATCTTGGAAACGTCTGAACTACTCGTACACTTGTATATGCATACATATACATATACATACATATATACATATATATATATTATATATATATATATATATATATATATACACACATATATATATATATATATATATATGTATATATATACATATATATATATATATATATATATATATATATATATATATATATTGTATGCATAAATAACAAATATATATACATTGTTAACATCTGTGTTATGCAATGTGTATAGAGAAACACGCATGAAGATTAGGCCACACAGATGAAAAAAGAGGCTTCGCCGATAAATTTTCTCGCAAATTATAGTGTGGCTCACAATGCGTTGCATACCTATGCTTTTTAATTGAACTCAATTAAACGCTGTACGTGTTTGACTAAACTGGCTTATCGGTAAAGTTGTAAGTTCTTTGTTTTTACTTTTTTATGTATCACCATCATAGATAGATATTTATACACTAGTGATATTAAGAAAGTAACTCGTAAATAAACGAAACACTCGAATCCATAACATACACATATACACGTGCGTACGCACACACACACACAGAGTCGCATAGCTAAATATGTATTTATGTATGTACCCACTTCTCTACGCGCATAGGTACACCACGATCTATACACACGCAGACGAAGCTCGATTCATTTGAAAAAGAAAGTGAACAAAATAAAATATTTATAGAAAATATTGCATAGACTTTGAACGTCTTTCAGTAGTGGCAGGTAAATCAAGCGTTAAGTACCACATTTATAGGTATTTATATTCCAGTGAAATTAAGAAATCAATTTGTAAAGAAATGAAACCCTCGAATCCACCACTGTACAGTACAGTTGCAAACCTATGTATGTAATCACGTATGTTTGAAGATAATCAAACCAAATTTTCATCATTTCGAGTCACTCACACAATGAGTATTTCTGCCAAATTTGGTGAAAATCCGTTCTCCCATTTTCCAGTAATTTTGTAAACACACAAGCAAACAAAGATGAGTGATTACAATACTGTGCCTTCGCCTACGCGCGCAGGGTGACTATACATATCAGTTGAACTGCTTAATTACCAATAACATATGACATGAAATAAATGCATTCCAATTTAGAGATAGTACATACAAGTAATGGTCAATAGATATTCGGTGCATATGAACGAGCAAAGAATCTGGTATTAAATCGTTATCTAAGAATCAGAGTGAATCAGGCTTAATGGGAAACAATATTTAACATAGCAACAGTAATTCTTAGTGTAAATAAAAAACTTATGGCAAACGAGATTAAGAGGTTTTGCTAAAAATAATACTGTGCTCATTGCCCGTTTCCATACTTAAAACTTAGTGCTTGTAAATGAGATAAGGAAATTTTCCTAGTGGGAATAGCATTGCAATGGGAATGGATATTTCATTTCTTTTTTAGTATCAAAGACAAATTTAATATTTGGAAAATAAGAAAAATACTGTGAGTTAGGAGATTATAATTTGCACGAGAAAAGGATACGTAGACATCAAGCATCGTCAAAGATGAGACACGCTACTTCGGTTGCATCTTTTTGTAGGGTTTCTATAAATAATTGATCATTGAAACATCTGAGCCACTGTGTTGTTGGGAGTTCTGTTAGTAACCAATCTCAAGATGGATAAAACTTCTTTTTATATGTTATATTTAGACAAGCAAATACACCAATATTGGCAAACAATGTAAATACGTGTGTGTGACAAAAAGAGAGAAAGAGTGATTGAGTGTGAGTGTGCGTGTGTGTGTATGTGCGAGCGTGTGTGTATGTATGCGAGCGGGCGTATGTGTGTGAGTCTTAAAAAGAAAATGACACAACCTCGTGTAGAAAAAAAGATGTATTCTGAAGCGGTTCCAGTGTTTACAATTGATTAAATATACATGTGTGGTGGTACTGTGAAAGCAGGAAGTTGCTATTAGTTTTTATCTCTATGTATTACCCCATAAGACGTACGCTTGAAAGCCTATAAATAGTCAAAGCACATAACACGTGACGGCAACTTCCTTATAAAATGTGTGTGATTCTGATTTGTAAACATATTTCTAACAATTAATAATTTTAAATTAAAAAACACATTTTCACATAGTTTAACAGTACAAAATCTTTTGTAAAAGCTTTATTGAATAAGTGATATTTATTGCTACTTAAACATAGCTGTTCCGTGTGAATAGACTTTACTGCTATTTTAAGCCCAGAATGACATCTCCAACTGCTTTTCGATGCAAACTGCACCTCTTGTATATTGCAGGCCTGAAGATTCTGGAGAGATTGGCACCAAACTTTAACATCGGAAGCTATATCAGGACCCGAACAGAACGTCACTTTGCTGTTCCAACCGTCCAAGTCATCCCGTCTACATTCAAGAACATGTACTGTAATAACGTGGGGTCCAAGGGTCCATGGCTATGTAATATCTTGCCACAACATTTGACAGTTTAACATGGAGTACGGGTAAAATTGTTCAAAAAACTACTCGACCTCCTGCAGTTCAAAGTCCCAATGAAACTACATTACGGCAAGAATCGCAAAAGAGGGCAGCAATTTCGAACTCACTGTTTCACTAGAAGCTAAATTCATGTTCTAGCATGGGCTGAAATGTATCTAAAAGAATAAAAGAATGAAAGGAAACGTGTGTTTGTTAGTGTGTGTGTGTGTGCGTGCGCGCGTTAAAACTGGTGTGCTGAGAGTATAATCTGCTACACTCCGTCTGTGAGTGAATGCAGGAGCCGATATCTTACCATATCCACTACAAGACCGAAGATGACTGAAATCACCTACAGGTGTAGGGAGAGAAAGTCCAATACACAAACATAAGTTTTGCTGAGGCAAGTTTTTACCATCCTCTATGCTCGTTTTTTCTGCATCACGTCCCTCCCTCTTGAGAAAGATATAATGGAGTCTGTTCTAAGCGCCATTTGATAAATTTCTGGTAGTCTTATTCTCCTTCCCAACCAGTCTAACACACTCGTGCATTGACTGAAATTTGGTGTTAGCAAATACTCCTACATCTACCTCGACAGAGATATGAGTGCTTATATGTATGTGTATGTATGTATGTATGCATACAAGTGTAGATATATGTATATATATATATATATATATATATCTATATATATATATATATATATATATATATAATTATTATTTGAGGGAATATTATTCCTAACTTACAGGAAAAAATTCAATTTAGAAAACTAAATCAACTTTCACAAAATATAATATATATATATAAAAATTAGAAAACAAAAAAGCTTTTATCAATTCAAAATGAATAATTAAATTACACCATCTAGAAAATTCATATAATAGAAATATTTAAAATAAAATAACAATAATATACCGATGATTAAGTAAATTGTAAACTAATAGGTATTATATTAATTGATATTTAGTCAACTATATTATTGAGTGATATATTAAATCTATAGATCATCATCATTGTTCGACCGTGGTCGAGACAATGGAATTTACCATGTTGCGCCAGACTTCACGGTCCATCATAGCATTACGGAGGTCCTGTTGCTGGATGCCTGTATCCCTGGAGATTACATCAGGGTAGGAGAGTGTGCGCCCTCTGGTGTTGCGAGTAGATGGCTTCCAGAGGAGAAGAGTAGAAATTACTTCTTTTTCAGCTCTACAACAATGTCCAGCAAACTGGACTCTCCTACCCTTCACAAGAGATGACACAGGTGGTAATTTCCCATATATTTGCATTTTAGTTGGATGGCGCCTCCACGAGAGATTTTGAGCTCTCATAAGGAGGCGAGTGTAGGTTCCATCCAACCGCCTCTCAAGCTTCTTTGATAACGTCCAGGTTTCTGAGCCATATAGATACTACACATATATATTAATTATATAGTTAGCTTATTTGATGAGTTTGTCTATATTTGAACCATTTCTTATTTTGATTACAATATTAATGGCTTGTACTAGCATTGTGTATATTAATTAATTTTAATGTATTGTATACTTTAAGTATTGTTGTAGTTTTCACTTAATGCATATTAAGTATCTATATATATATATATATATATATATATATATATAATATATATATTATATAAATTAGAGACAAAACCACTATTATGCAAATCAAACAAAGAAAGACTTAATCCAATACGTAAATTAATTTATATTATTTAGTAATTTAAAAATTATTAATATCCACTACGATCGTTTCATGTCTTCTTTTCATCACATCTTTGAGTAGTAGTTCATAGTTTAAACTCGCCAAGAATATTTGAAACCACCTGAAGAATGTCTACTACTCAAAGATGTGATGAAAAGAAGACATGAAACAATCGTAGTGGATATTAATAATTGTTAAATTACTAAATAATATAAATTAATTTATGTATTGGATTAAGTCTGTCTTTGTTTGATTTGCATAATAGGGGTTTTGTCTCTAATTTATATAATATAATATTTTACTATAAATTGGATTCAATCCTAAATCTGATTTTTCCCTGTAAGTTTGGATTTATTCCCTAATATTTATTATTGTATATATATATATATACAAAATAAGAAAATGGAGAAATACATCTAAATGAAATATCAACTACCAGATAATACCCAATCACATACTTTATTAAACCACCACATAAGAAACTTTAAGGTCAAACATAATAATATAGAACAAAACAGGGTACATGAATGAGTAATATGATACAGTAAGTACAATATGTATAAGAGAATATAAATAAATATAAATAAATATAAATATAAAAATATATATTTATGTTTATTTATATTTATTTATATTCTCTTATACATATTGTACTTACTGTATCATATTACTCATTCGTGTACACTGTTTTGTTCTATAATATTATGTTTGACCTTAAAGTTTCTTATGTGGTGGTTTAATAAAGTATGTGATTGGGTATTATCTGGTAGTTGATATTTCATTTAGATGTATTTCTCCATTTTCTTATTTTGTATTATTAATTTGTGGTAAAACATTTTACCTTACTCTTTTTCTTGTTTCAGTCATTTGACTGCGGCCATGCTGGAGCACCGCCTTTAGTCGAGCAAATCGACCCCGGAACTTATTCTTTGTAAGCCCAGTACTTATTCTATCGGTCTCTTTTGCCGAACCGCTAAGTGACGGGGACGTAAACACACCAGCATCGGTTGTCAAGCAATGCTAGGGGAACAAACACAGACATATTCACACACACTTATATATATATACATATATACGACAGGCTTCTTTCAGTTTCCGTCTACCAAATCCACTCACAAGGCATTGGTCGGCCCGGGGCTATAGCAGAAGACACTTGCCCAAGATGCCACGCAGTGGGACTGAACCCGGAACCATGTGGTTGGTTAGCAAGCTACTTACCAAACAGCCACTCCTTTGCCCATATAATACAGTAAATGAATTAATTGCATTGCAATTCTTAACATTTATGTATTAACTTTGTTGTTTACTTCACTAGCAGTGTATCGGATATATGTTATCCCATGGAGGGTTGCATTTAGAACCCCTATCTCAATTTGTATATATATATATATGCATACAGAGGTTGGACAAAACAATGGAAACACCTTAAATCTTTAAAAAAATATTATTTTACTACGGGGTAGGACCGCCTTCGGCAGTAATTACAGCTTGAATTCTGCGAGATATGAATTCGTACAAAGTTTGAATTGTTTCCAAAGGAAGTTTTATCATTCTTCAGCTAAAACAGTCTCCAGTTCTTGTAGTGGTATTGGTGAATGTTATTGACTCTTTACCTGTTTTTTCTAAAATGCACCATAAATGTTCAATAATATTGAGATCTGGGGACTGTAGCGATCAGTTAAGTTGTTCAACTTCACTAGAATGTTCCTCGTACCATTCTGTAACATATTTAGCTGGTGCATTATCATCCTGAAAGATTGCTATTCCATCCAGAAACAGTTCCGCAGCCATGGGATTAATGTGATAAGATAAAATGCTTAAGTAGCCTTGACTATTAATTCTACCATGAAGGGAAACCATTGAGCAGGCGGATTTCCATGATTTTGCCCCCTCCCGAGATCATCACAGACCCGCCTCGATGTTTAACGGAAGTAGGCAGTGAGGATCAAATGCTTCTTTTGGATATCTCCACACGTATACTCGGCCGTTGGTTAGAAATAAGGTAAAGGTTGACTCGTACGAGAAACTAACATTCTTCCATTGCTATAGGGACCAACTCTGTAGGTTTTATGCCACACTTAACGCTCTGAAATCCTCCTGTGAAACTGAGAAGCTGAGTTCTCGATGTGGTCATTTAAATTTCTGCAGTAGTTTTGGGAGCTTTGCTTTTGTGGTCCTTTCTAACAATCCGCGTAAGGACCTGACGGTACCTATCTGAAGGTTTTGGTTTTCTTCCGGAATTTTGGTTTGTCAATGAGGTTTTTCCCTCTTTCTCAAAGGCTGTCATTACGTTCGAAACATTACTTCTTGATACACCAAACATTTCGGCTGTTTTCATTACGCTAGCACCTGCCATAGGAGCACCAACAATTTGACATCTTTGAAAATCCGATAGATCTGTCATTCTAATGAATTTTGATTATGTTTTTCTGGTGATGTCTGAAAAGAAACACAAATTTTAGCAAAACATAAATTAACATTAAGAACAAATAAAAAAACGTAGCAATGAAAAAGCCTTTGACGGTTTTATAGATATTTAAGAATTGTGATGCTAAGATAGTAGATGTTTCCATTATTCTGTCCAACCTCTATATATATATATATATATATATATATATATATATATATATATATTATATATATATATATATATATATATATATTATATATATATATATTATATATATATATATATATATATATATATATATATATATATATATATATTATATATATGTATATATATATACATATTAATATATATATACAACATATGCATATATAATGTATATGTATGTATGTATCTATCTATATATCTATATATATATATATATATATATATATATATGGTTTTGTTTATGATATATATTCGTAAAATATACATATATACTCATTAGATGCACTTAATATATATACAGCGTGCGATGGATAGTTTGTCGCCATTTTATATTTTTAATTTAGCGAATACGTTTTTATTATTTTTTTTTTCGACTACACGGTATAGTAATCTTAGTTGGGTAACATGATGCAATTGACTCTGCCAGAAATTTTGAAATGACAAGCTGTGTTGCTTGCCATTCTCACTGGAAGCTCCAATACGAATATTTCAGATTGTTTGGATGGCAATTTGAGGGCGGGTAACGAGTGTGATAAAAATCAAACAACCCGTCGTCAACGTCACTATTGACGGCGACGTTATACTTTGATTCAGATTCAACACGGAGACCTACATCAAGTGACAGGAGTGGGTAGTGCTGCTCTGGATCTTGAGGGTAGCTGTTGTAAAACCTTGTCTTTAACGAAAATCTGCACCATGCCACACACGCTGGAGAATCAAGTCATGGTTGACAAATAATTTTTGCGACCACATCACTCCTAACATCTGGACACCAAACACCCCAGAATGCAACCCAACCCCTTGACTATTATGAGTAGGACATAGTTAAGACAGAGACCAACAAATCTCCTTCTAGCACCAAAGATTAACTGTAGGCACGGATAACAGCAGCATTCACCAACTCAAACGGGGAGACCACCCAAAACATTTGCAGGAGATGCCGAAGTCGTCTGCAGGCTGTAGTTGAAGGAAGTAGCAATTTTATTAAATAAATTTACTTTTTTGTGTTTCAAGATATTTTTATGTAATTTTTGTAAATATATCTGCCAAAATGGGATGTCAGTGTTATTTTCATTTTTGCGTAATTTAGATGATAATTTATTCACCGCACCCTGTATGTTTGTTGCCAATTCGACATAGTTGTTTCGTACGAATAGACGTTACAACTTTTTTAACCCCAAGAGGACGAATCATCTCGTTGTTTAACAAAGTCATCTATATCCGATATGTATTGCAGGCAGCAGGTGTAGGTGAACCCCTATAATCTACTAACAGTAACAATGTAGGTTGGTACGCAACAGCCTTGTTTAAATGGCGAGAAACATTATTTCTGAGTAGAGTAACTACTTTAATCTATCATAAAGATTTTCTAACTAGCTGTTTCGATTACCTATACATACATACATATGTGTGTATGTGTGTGTATAGTTAAGTACAGATAGCGGCTGGAATAACTGTTTAAGGGATAAGAATAACCGTATTTACTGCCGGTATCAGTTACCTATGTCAACCCTGGGCATGAGGTATGCAAGCACACTATGATTATAGTTTACAGGTAATAACAGAATAAACAAGAGTTTATTAGGAATCAAATTTAAAATAAGCAGAAACTGGAGAAAACTTTTGATCAACTAAATTCACTAACACCAATTAATTATTTTATAATACAATACTTAACATTGCTTACGGCCGTAAATTACTTAGACGTAAATAAAGAAGGAAATAAACCGACTTCTTTATTTACGTCTACCTCTTTAACGGTCTTAGCTGACCCTCGGTTTTGAATGTAAGTGACCGGTTGTAGAGATGGATGGACTCTGGTCAATTCAATTACGAACAGCAGGTGTTTGGTCTCTAGAATATTTCAATAAGTGCACTATTGTATAAACTTCACAGATATGTTTCTGGATGAATATTAATTAGCTCTGTTTACGAAATCACAAGTACTATCTTTTATTCTAGATTTATTGGCGATTACTGCTTTATTTACTAGTTTTATTTTATTATTATTTATACTCTCCGGTACCCCTATAAAAAGAGATCACCCACCAATTATTTTTCTAGATTATTTGCTAGTTTACTTTTTGCCTATCGACTTCAAGCTTCACACTGTAAAATGCTATGATTCTAATTTATCGTGCTTTCTTGCTTCATCTCGAGACCCTGTTATTTTCTCTTCCCTCTTCTTACATTTTATGCATTTGTATTCACTCTGAAGAAGCTCCATGTACTAGATCGAATGTGCTATAAAGATGACGAATATTATTTTCGGAACTTGCTTTGTGTGCACCGACTGACAATTGTAGCCGAAACGGCCGTAAGCAATGTCAAGTTTTGTACTAAAAAATTATTAAACGATGCTGGTCAATTTGTTGGTTGATCAAAATATTTCTCCATGTTCTGGTTATTTAAGATTATATATATATATATACATGTGTGAGTGCGTGCATATAAACGTATATTATATGAAATAGTATAAATTAAAACCGAATGTCCTGCAGACCATTTTTGATTTGTATATGTTATTATATTTAAAATATCATCAGACCTGAGTTGAAATATCAATATGCTCAGGAACTCTTCTTTCCAATTTATGCGCTGTACATAATCTTCAAGGTCTGTATTCAGTAAAATCATTATTGATTTTGTGTGTGTATATTCCGTTGGTTTTCATAAACTTTGATGATAGTTGTTGTTTTTTTCTTTCGTACTCATAACACTTTTCATGATTTATTAAAATGCATAGCTTTCATGGCAAATGATATGAAACCCATTTCTAAACTATATTTCATAGCCACTATGCGACATTACATGTTTGGGAAACTTAGTCAAATGAAAGCAGGGTGATCTTTTAGAGTGTGATGTTAATTTTTGTTATACAACTCATGCTTTTTTTATATATTTCAGTTTCGTTTTCAGTTGGTACATATTATTTAGTTTTATAGAATGCATTTCAAAGAGTTAAAAAAAAAGTTGGCTTTAGTTATGTTGCTGAGAGAAATAATTTCATCAAAATCCAAGCGACACAGATATTTTGGGGGAAGTAAATTTATAGTCAAAACTAAAGGTGTTGATATCGCGTTACAAATTAACCAAACATGAAGCGAAATGAAAAGAAAGTCTAAAACAAAAAAATATCACGTTGAAGAGCAATAAAACGCAACGTACAACAAACACATATATGCATACACACACACACACACATATATATATATATATATATATATATATATATATATATATATATATATATATATATATACTTTAAATATGCTTTATATATTTCTATATACTTTTTTATATATACTTCAATTTGGTGGGTAGTGATAATTTTTATTATTATCATAAAGTCTATGCCGCGAACTCTTCGCCCGTGAACATGATTCTCATCAAAGAAGATGTATACTTTGAAATATGTGGCAGCGATTTTTTATTACTTGGTAGATTTAATTACTATAGAAAACTCGATTAATATTTGAAGAAATAGTTTTATGTAATGTTAGTTCGTGGCATATATATATATATATATATATATATATATATATATATATATATATATATATATATATATATATATATATATATATATATATTATATATATATATATATATATATATTATATATATATACATATATATATACATATATATAATATATATGCTCACACACATATAGATAGATAAATAGATAGATAGATACGTGCATATATGCTCATATGTATGTATATACATACGTACATATATATATATATGTGTGTGTATGCATGTATGTATGTATGTATATATATATATGCTACAAGAGAAAGAGAGCTTCGAAAAAAACTACCTATCTTGTCAGGAAAATAAAGGAAAAGAATAGTAGATATTTTCCAAAGTTACTTGTCTCGGTTTATTTTTATGACAAATTATTAAACTATGAGTTTCCATAATTTTTATTGTGGTAGATTCATGATTGCTATTTTAATATTAATAGACTCGACACGTGACTCCACCTTTGCCAGATTACTAATCTAATGTTTTTATTCGTTTTTGTTTTATTTTTATTTTTCATTTAGTATCACACTTTCCACGACGCACGAAATATTTAATATATTACTTTCTGGCATATCTGACCAGAAAAATATATTGATTCTATAATGATTTGTCTACGTCCAATTTCCCATCTACTATAGAATATTTAAATGTGTTTACATAGGCAAAAATAGTTTATTTTCTTTGGTCTTTTCAATAACGTGACACTGATATTGTATCGATTACGAATTATTTCTTGAAATAAAATATTTTCTAGTCAAATGGAGGTAAATCAATAGGGAATTTTCTACACAACCTTTCTTTCCTTTTTTCCTATTAGTGCTCTATATAATAAACCACTTCGTATTCCTCTGCTATTGAAATACTAACTTCTTCGCATACACTTCTGTATCTATGTTTACAGAATTCTGAATGGAACGAAATCTATTGAAAACAGATGAACCAACGGAAATGATAGGGATGCAATTGCCTCTACGCTATAATGTCCTTGCTTTGTTTTCTGATACAGAAGTTGTTCAACATAACGTATTCCAGAAAGTAATGAAGATGACAATGTCTTTTCAAGGACTTATATGCGTTCTGATTGGTCAGCATTGCTGCATGCTGTAACACAGCTCTATGTGAGCTACGTTGAACATCTAATGTTTATAGATACGTGAGTATGACGAGTATTTCAGTCATCTGATAGACCAATGTTGGTCAGTAATGTATTACATTCCCTACCATAGATAATCATTGCAAAACTGACAGAAACCTGTATTTTCTACTATGTTAGTTATTAATATATTTTTCTGAGTTAATGCATATATACTACTCACGGGTTTTGTCATTCAATTCAAAAGGAAATTGCCAGAAACACGTTCCGAATCACTAGCGAGAGCAATACAAGGATAAATACATAGAAATGTTGACTGATTGACCATAACAACTTAATGCCAAACACCCGAAATGCAGTCGTGTATTGAGAAATATATGCATGCATATATGTATTTGTGTTTGTGTGTAATTGTACACACATACATACACACACGCACACACACACACACACCACACACACACACACACACACACATATATATATATATATATATATGAGTGTACGCGTGTGTGTGCATGTATATATACATATATATATATGAACGTATATTCATATATATTTGTAGATATATGAATATAAATGCATATATGTGAATGCATACTTATATATGCTTATGGGGGTGATTTGCTGCTCTTTACGTGTATTATATATGGGCATACGGATTTCTCTCTACTCGAGCATTTATTGCTGTTTGCTCTTAGCGATCTGTATATAAATATCGTATATAAATGCACTGCGTGTGGCCAGTATGTATATATGGGTGCAAAAACTGATGCTTTTAAGTATCAAGATCGCAACTACATATCAAACTTCAAAATCGTGCCTACGATACATGCAACATCTCTGGCGGGTTATCTGTGGAAATTAGAATCAGAAATTAATTAGGAACTGTTCTGGGCACTTCTAAGACAAGCACAACCATACAACCCACCCTTTTCGCGGATGTACGGGTTAAGCTCTCAAGAAAATGTGTCCATGTTTTTAACAAGAGAAATACGCATCAACAAATTATTCGACAGGATTGCAGGCTGCATGCATTCATCCATTTCAGTATGACACCCCCCCCCCACTCTTACACTCACTAAATAGCCAAATTGCAGTACCCCAATACTGTAATTAACACCATACACTGAACACCTGGATATGTTTATGTATAAAGACGCGTATAGAGTGCGTATATATATATATATATATATATATATATATATATATATATATATAAATATATATATATATGGATGCTGATATCTCGATATATATGGATATATATGTATCTATATGCGTACATACACGTATGTGCACGTTCGTCAATATGTATATGTATGTATATGTATGTATATATATCTATATATATACACACACACACACACACACACGCATATATATATATATATATATATATAAAGTAAGAAACTGAGAAAAAAATATCCTTCAAAGTTGTGTGTTAAATAGCCAAAGAGCCTGAAGTGATATATTTATATATATATATATGTGTGTGTATGTATGTATGTATGTATGTATATGTATATGTATGTATGTATGTATGTATGTATGTATGTATGTATGTATGTATGTATGTATGTATGTATGTATATGTATATATATGTAATGGAACTGTGATTATGTATATCAGAAAAACATATGTAAGTCGAAACAATTTGTTGGTCATTTATGGTTTTTATATTTATTCAGGTTAAATAATATTATGTTATTTTATATATTACATTTATAGTATTTTTCTATAAAGCCTTTACAGTGCTTTTGTGTCAAATGCTATTCTGATCTTTGTATCCTTTACCTACCACTATTCGAATCATTCCAAACATCCTGCCTCATTATTGAATTTGTTTACTACAAACCCACGAATCATAGCAACAACATCCAGTCACACAGTAACGAAATGTACATATCATAACACTATAACGTATTATGTAACCTGATGAAGTTTCTTTTGCAACGTAGGATGCATTCTATTACATTAATTTCAAATATACCGCTCCCCTGGGTGCAGCCACCCATATAGATTTCCAACATAAAGAATAGACCATTTTTCATTAACGCAACATACGTAAGTACTAACAACAAAATAATTACAATTATTTTCCTTTCTCTTTCTGAGGCAGAATGAATTTAATAAATAAGTTATGTACCCCTACAGCCCACTATGATTTGGAGGAGCATATTGGAATAGTGGGTATCAAGAATGAGCCATACTCGACTCCCACTGATACCGGGAAATCCTGACTTTATTCACTGATATCCGGACATCCTTGCTACGTATTTGCTTTATATATATATTTGTATATTGTTACTTTTATGTAGGTGAGGTTTTCAGAGATTTAGCTAATGCTATTGTGTCGAAGTTAAGAACAAGAATGTTTTATTGTTTTTTATGTTCTTGATATCAGAGTTTAATGTATATTACACGACATTTTGTTCCTCCTGACTTTTATATTACTAGATATAGCTAAGAAGCTTTATTTTGTACTTTCAGGTATTTAAATGGTGAGGTTAGACCTGTGTGTTCCTATACCAGCAGAACCAGAAAAAGAGGTCTTTCATTACAGACATTTTATGCTGTCTAATTTTTACAATGTCAGTTTCGTGTAGTATATATTTGATGGTTTAGAATTATTCCAGATAATTAGTTTGAGTTATGCATTTCCATGCTTACAGACTGTAGTTCCTGGCTGTGCATAGTATTCTAAACTGTTGCAGTGCTTGTAGAGTAAGTTGCAATTTTATTAAATATACATAGCCGAGTGAAATATTTATTGTGATATAACTACAGCTGCATTTTCATTTCTTAATATTTCATATATATAGCAAAAGTTTTGCTGAAAAACTATTGCACAATTGATTTCAAAATTGGACGCCACTCTCTTTCGAAAATCTACACCTAACTACAATCAAATGTCTTTATCTTTTGTTTAATTTTATGATTCTTTCTCGATGAAAAGATAATTTTCTGTGCTGTCATTTGCAATTAAGGATTATGTAATTATCATTTTGCTATTCATCCAATCTGAGTGGTTAACATAATTACCAGTCAAATACTGCAGTCGATGTCATCGACTAATCCTCTTCCCTCCCCACAAAAAATGCTGTACATGTGTGCAAATGAGGAAGCATTACTAATTGTAGATTGGTAGAATCATAGCGGATTTCGAAATCGTGTCTCACTATATTTTTCCGGATCTCTACGTTTCTAATTTCAAACTCCGCTGAACTCAGCTATGCTTTTGCCACGCAGTGTTCCATAAAGTCAGGTAGTGTAGTTTGTCATACCGACTAACCTTCTCCCCCAAATTCCAGGCCTCGAGCCTATATTGTAATAGGGCATAGCATTGTTAATCCTTAATACCAAGGATTCATATATGTATATATTAATATAGCAATTAGTTTCTTCAGGATAGTTCAAACGTAAGACCATTGTGGTTTGTTCTTGGTGTCTGACCGCATAACTGGCGATTCTGTTTAAAATAACCGCTTGATATGCATATATATATATATATATATATATATATATATATATATATATGAGTGTGTGTGAGTGTGATTTAACATCATATATATATATATATATATATATATATAGAGAGAGAGAGAGAGGAGACAGACAGACAGAGTGAGGGAGAGGCAGACAAACAGACAGGCTGACAAGCAGCGAAGTGAGACGTAATCTATATAGGATTGATTTGCATTTTACATTATATATTTTTTACCATTATGCAAAAGTGTAAATAAATTTCGAATGATGTCAAGAAGCGATTCATAGATTTGGGGGCGAGGGGTAATTTCGCCTATAGTACAACAATTTTACTTCAAAATACAGTTTTAATTTCGAAATGGAGTTCAAAACATAAATTGAGGAATAGTCAGAGATTTTATAGTAATGACTTTTTTTGGTTTTCAGATGTTTATAAATAAGCAGTTACCTCGCTTGTGAACCAGTGTGATGACATTGCTTCTGTAAAGGCATAAAATTATGTTGCCAGACAAAATTGTGTCTAATGTTTTAGAAAGCTTTTTGTTTAAACTATTGCCTTGGGTGTTTTCATTTTACTTTTACCATGGCTTTGTTCTTTATTGCTTTTATAACTTGCATTCATGTTTTTATTGTATATTTGTTCATTTTCATCTACTAGATTTTATATATGACATAAAACAAGCATTTCCAAAACACCTTGCTTTGTCAGTTTTTTTTTATATTTTTGTTTCGCGTAATGGTAATCGCAACGTAAAAATTATTGGAAAACTAAAAATTTAGTGCATAAAATGACATATGCTACATCTCTCCAAATATACCTGCCGAAAAAAGGGCATTTCAAAATTTGTCACTTAACTTCGATGTGTGTGGGTATGTGTCTATACATGAGTTCATATGTGTCTACTTTTAACAATAGTGATTGCATAAGGTATACAATTTACAATGGTGAAATATAGTCACCCCAAAGAGTTGTGTAATTTGCAGTATGTTGATTGTGATTTAATAGTTCTACTGGTGGAAAACAAAATCATTAATGTTGAAAGTATGCTGAATCTAATTGGTATTGATCTGATCCGTCTACGGGCTGGAAGAGTTACTTCGTAATGCAACTTTGTGTAGCTCTTACATGTAAACATTTCTTAATTGTCTTCAAGTGTAGATAGAAGTTTGGAGTTTCTTTCTTACGATTCTGTGATCCATTTTCATTAGAGTGGATTCATTTCCATTGGTAAATTACTTTCCATTTACAAACGTCTTAGTAGCTTAGTGGTTCTTCGAACCACAAGAGTCACTTAAAAAGGTTATTTCAAATTCAAAGAAATGCATCGCTGGTACCAACTTTCGATTTATAGAAAATATACTAGCTTCTTATCATTGACATTTTTATGATATCTGTAGGTCCGAATCAATTAAAATAATTTGATTCCTTACTATAAAATTTGGTATGATATAATAAAACTCCCTTTATAAAAGTAATTTCAAATTTTAGCACAAGGCCGACACGTTAAGAGGAGGATTCGAAACGATTACATTGCCCCTTGTGCTCAATTATTACATATTTTATCGACCCCAGAAGGCTGACACGCAAAATCGACCTCAGTGGAATTTGAACTCAGGAGGAAAAGGCGGATGAAATACCGTTCATGTTTCTCCCGGAGTGGTAACGATTCTGGAATCTTGCCACTTGATATTGATTTTGTAATACTAACATGTATGTGTGTGCAACTAGGAAGTGAACTGTTCTCAAAAATTATCTTGTAATTAAATTTATCCGAAAATTCCTGAATTCCTGTACTTCTGTTTCGATTTTAAAAATATACTCTTTCTTATAAACGTACAAACACAGACGTAAATAATATAGAGCAACTAGTGATCCTTCTTATTTTCTTTGTTTAAAACCCCTCATGCAAAAAAATATGAATACAACAAAAGAGTGTTTACAATTCAAACTACTTCATTGTACACATGAGTTTACAAAACGTTAAAGCAACGTGGCCTTCAGTTTAATTTTAGATCAGTTATAACGAATCTAAGATGTATTTGTTGCTGTGATAAACATAACTTTACCTATAAAACTGAAATACGACGCCATATATGAATTAGAAATAAACATCATGATACAAAGAAATACATCAAAAGAGAGAATATAATAGTAGAAAGAGTTTCAGATACATATTAACGACTCAGCTAGAATAAATCTAAGAGGCTACAGATGGATAAAACATTTATAAAAATTCTTTCATGTAATTCTTCACACGAATTTTCATTTGACACGTATACAAATCTACACAAATAAAAGTATTATGATATAACGAATGGTTTCGTTCACAAAAAAATCACTGTTTCCAGAAACATATTATATAGCATGGATAATATAATTTACTGTATACGTATTTGTGTGCGTGTGTGGGAGTGTCGCATGCATATATGTGTGTGTGTGTATGTGTGTGTGTGTGTGGGTGTGTGTGTGTGGAGACGTAATGGCCTAGTGGTTAGGGCAGCGGACTCGCTGTCTGAGGATCGCAGTTTCGATTCACAGACCGGGCATTGTGTGTGTTTATTGAGCGAAAACACCTAAAATCTCCATGAGGCTCCGGCAGGGGATAGTGGCAACCCGTGTTGTACTCTTTCGCCACAACTTTCACTCTCCCTCTTTCTTGAGTAAGCTGCGATGGACTGGCGTCCCGTCCAGCTCGGGGACCACCTACGCCATAGAAACTGGGAAACCACAGAAACCGGGAAACCGGGCCCATGAGCCTGGCTAGGTTTGAAAAGGACGACGTTTATCGTTATATATATGTATATATATATATATATATATATATATATATATATATACTAGCATTAAAGACCCGTCGTTGCCGGGTCATAGTGCTAGTGCATGTATATATGTGTATATATATGTGTACATATTACATGTACATCTATTTATATACATCTACACATAAAATGCAAAATACAAAGTTATATCTTGATATCGCTAGTGATAACAATACGCAAAATATATAACAGACTGGAATTGTTAGCTCTTCTTTTTCCTCTACATTGTATACTTTATAGACAATAGTCTTTACTTTAATTTAATTTTTTATTATCCATCTGAACTATTCCATTTCTGAACGCTAATTTTATTTTTAATTTATTCCCATTCATGTGAAACCACTTATTCAAGTTCAAATCATTGATGCAATTTTATACCAATTGGTACTTTTACTTTTGTTATGTTATGATTATATTATACTTTAGTTTGATTTTAATTATTACTTACTACATATAATTCAATTGTTATTATTATTTTTATTGTTAAAGTGAAAGCATCTGACATAAAAGAGAGAAATATTTTTGTTTCACTTTTAACACGTAATACTGAATTAGTGGAGAAGATATGATATTGCTATGGGCTCGCTCTAGGCAAGAAGTTGAACATTTTTTTTTCCCATGAAACTACATGGTCCCTAAGTAAAGCATGTGTAAACTTTGAATGAAATTGGTTGTGTAGTTCTCAGGTTTTAGGGAATCGTATTGGAGAAGATATGATATTGCTGTCGGCTCGCCCTAGGCAAAAAGTTAAAAATTGTTTTTGCCGATGACACTCCTCGGACCCTAACCAAGGCATGTGTAAAACTTGAATGAAATTGGTTGTGTAGTTCTCAAGTTTTAGAGAAACACACAGACAGACAGACAGACACACATTCCCAATTTTATATATATATATATAAAGATATATATAACGGGAAGGTTTACGAAAATAAACAAAAGACGAAGTCAGGTTTACGAAAATAAGCAAAAGACGAAGGCAGGTGGAGTACAAACAAACAAATGTATTAGTATGGCGCTCAGGAATAGAAATAGAACAAGTCTTTTACGTTTCGAGCCTAGGCTCTTCGACAGAAAGATACACTGAAAAGAAACAAGGAGAGAAACAAGGAGATAAAAAATGCGTGTAGGAGCTAACGGTCCATAATGGCGTTCTGACTTCAGGCAGAAGTCAGAGGTCAGAGGTCAGACGTTAGTCGCTAGAGGGATAGTAGGAGAGATAACGGGGTCAAGTGACTTCGCCCCAACACGAAGGTGCGTGTGTGTATAAGAGAGTATGTGTGTGCGTGTGAAAGAGGGCTGGTGATCTGGACGTGTGTATGTATGTATGTGTGGGTGTTGAGATATGGGGATGGTTGTGTGGGTGGTGTGTTGTGATATGTTATGTGTATGTATGTGTAGGTGTAAAGATGTGGGGATGGGTGTGTGGGTGGTGTGCTGTGGGTGGTGTGTTGTGATGTGATGTGTAATGTCATATTGTGTAGTATAGTGTGGTGTGATGTTGTGGGGAGGTGTGGGGCGAGAGTGGGGAAAGCCCATGTGGGATGTGGGTTCGGCTGGGGGTTGGGGTAGAGTGGGGTTTGTGGGAAGAGTGAGATGGGAGAGAAGAGAGAAGAGGGGAGGAGGGGGAAATGAGGGGAGAGAGGAGGAGAAGGAGGAGGGAGGGGAGAAGGAGTGAGAGGAGGAGAAGGAGGGGAGGATGAGGAGAGGGAGGGAGGAGGAGAGGAGGGGATGGGAGAGAAGGGAAGTGAGGGAGCAGAGAGAAAGAGAGAAGGGGAAGAGGGAAGAAGAAAGGAGAAGGAAGAAGAGGGAAGAAGGGAAAGTAGGGAAAAGGAGGGAAAGAGAGTAGGGGTGAAAAGATGAAGGACTGAAGAGAAGTAGGAGTTAGGGGGAGGTTAGATGGAAAGGGACGGAGAGTTGAGCCCAAATGGCGTAAAAGAGCGAAGAGAGAAGATTAATCCCTGTTCACGGCGCAAGCGGGAATCCGGATGGCCTCTGTGCAAGGACAATCCGAACACAGACAGGTGTTGCAAGGAGTGACCGGTGGAGCGGAAATGGCGTGAGACTGGTATATATATATATATATATATACATGCTCTGCTCATATCTGTTATATATGTTTGTGTATTCTTTTATTTTTTCAGTCATTTGACAACGACCATGCTGGAGCACCGCCTTTCGTCGAGAAAATCGACCCCAGGACTTATTCTTTGTAACCCTAGTACTTATTCTATCGGTCAATTTTGCTGAACTGCTAAGTTACGGGAATGTAAACACACCAACATCGGTTCTCAAGCGATTGTGGAGGTACAAACGCAGACACACACACATGCTCATATATATATATACGACAAACTTC
>NC_042997.1:1125000-1157500 GCF_006345805.1 Octopus sinensis | reverse complement strand
AATTACCTCCACGTAGATTTTTCTAATTGTTGAATCAATCATTAACAAATTTCTCCCCACACAGCATGAACTAAAGTCTTCTTAAGAAATTACAATAAATTCAATGTCATGATTGTCGAAAGCGAAACCGGTCGGCAAACACAATACTCATTCGTTTATAAAATATATTTTAAAATATATTAAAAATATGTAAACTGTGTTCATTTTCCTCCTTTTATATATATATATATATATATATATATATATACATACATAGGCGTAGGAGGGGCTGCGTGGTAAGTAGCTTGCTGACCAACCAAATGGTTCCGGGTTCAGTCCCACTGCGTAGCACCTTGGGCAAGTGCCTTCTACTATGACCTCGAGCCGACCAAAACTTTGTGACTGGATTTGGTAGACGGAAACTGAAAGAAGCCCGCCGTATATATGTATATATATATGTATGCGTGTGTATATGTTTGTTTGTCTGTATTTGTCTCCCCAACATCGCTCGACAACTGATGCTGGTGCGTTTACGCCCCCGTAACTTAGAGATCCGGATTCCGCTAGTTTGCGTTTGTAAGTTTGTATCACTTGGAAAAATCAAACGCTGCAAAGTTTCTGCTTATGCCAATTTACTTGATCGAAACATTCAATGAAGACACACAGCCAAACATCATATGGATTCAAATCTGGTGAATTGGAAGACCTCATATATTTAGGAACAAACATGGGCAATTCCTTCTTCAGAAATTCTTGCACTCTTTTCGAAGAATGGGCGAGCACGGCGACCTGTACAAACCTGAATCGACCTTGCATCATGATGCCTCCTAATCCAAAGTAACAAAACTTCTAAGGTTTTGAAATACTCTGCTGTGTTGATTTTAACACTCGCTTCAATAAAATGTTGAGGCATCAATTTTCCGTCACTAGCAACAACTCCAAGGACCATAATGGAAGCCGGATTTTTGCTATGCATAGCTAAAGAAACGTGCGCAATCACTCGTGAGATTTGACGGTTTGCATCCAGGAAGATGCGGACATCTGCGCCATGATGTTTCAGGTGACTAAGAAGTTTCGGACTTATTTGAGCTCAAATGGCTTTCGAGCGGGTAGTTTGGATGTTACTGTGTCTCCTCACGTAAGCTTTCATATGCAGGTATCGTCTCATAGCCCTAGAAACGGTCATTTTACAGATTCCCCGATCGAGAGCCAAATTCATCATCGATTTTCATGATTTCGATTCAATCGATCTCTTAAGTTCTGTTAAGGAGTGAGATGTGCATTTTCGGTTGCTACGTGGACTGTGAGGCTTTCTTTGAACACCCTGACTTTTCTTCAAATTGGCTACAACTCTAAAAACAGTAGATTTTGCATACTTTGTGATACTAACAATTTCCCCAGCACTTTTGCCAACACGAAATCATTCGGCAACCACACATCTGCGGCTAAATTCTTAATTAACATTCATAGTTTGTTCAGTCTAGAATACAAAATAGCACAAGTGATTATTGAAGCTGGTAATATTCAAAATTTAGACTCCTACAAAATCAATACAATTAGAAATATATCCATTTGAGATTTGTCCCAATTTATCTGTTATATACTTACGAGATGGTAAAAGTTTCTTGGAGTGATTTTGTTTAATAAAAGATAACTTATTTACCTACGGTTTAAAGTCATCAACTTCGGAATACGCAGGATTACACTATTCCCAGCGTTCTCGCCACGTTTTTATCCGACCTGGAAGTTGTTTTCTGTAACCCAATCAAGGATCTTCTGCGATTGATTGTAGATCTCGAAATCGCTATTAAAACAGTAACTTTTGAGCTGCATTTTCATCTTCAGAAAGAAATGAAAGTCCGCATGTGCTAAATCGGGAGAATAGGGTGGATGCAGATGCGATACTGCGTTTTTTTCTTTTTTGCGAGAAATTCACGAGTGAGCGGAGCTCGTTGAAGTATCCACATCTTAGCGCTCCACAGATCGGGGCGCTTTCGCCTAATGTCCTTCCTCAAACTCTTCAAAACATCGCAGTAAAGCCCTCAGTTGATGGTCTATGTCTGGCGGACGAATTGTTGATGCACATTACATTTCTGGGGGTGACGCTCATAGCAGGTCCTCCAGATTGCTTATCGTCTTCCAGAGAAGTTTTTCCGCTTTTGAAGCACCTATGTCACTCGAAGCATTGCGTATGATCCATTGCCTTGTCTCCGTAGTTTACGTGCTCAATATCTCTGTAGAAGGCTTCCCAAAGTTTAACACAAAATATTATGTTGGGTCTTTTCCTTGTCTATTACAAAATCGTAAACTACAACATAAACGAAACCACAAAAACACAAATTTCACAGCGATGTAACTCTGCACACTGTCTCATGAGGATCACTGCTAGCTCTCATTGCGTGAGCAACCATATGCCGCCATCTTTTGTCGAGCTACAGAACTAGTCCGGTAAATTATTCTATTCTACTCTAGGCACAATGCCCGAAATTTGTGGGAAGGGGGCAGTCGATTAGATCGGCCCCAGTATGCGACTGATACGTAATTTAGAGACTCCGAAAGGATGAAAGGCAAAGTCGACCTCGGCGGTATTTGAACTCAGAACATAAAGACAGACGAAATACCTATTTCTTTACTACACACAAGGGGCTAAACACAGAGGGGACAAACAAGGACAGACAAACGAATTAAGTCGATTATATCGACCCCAGTGCGTAACTGGTACATATTTAATCGACGCCGAAAGGATGAAAGGCAAAGTTGGCCTCGGCGGAATTTGAACTCAGAACGTTGCGGCACACGAAATACCGCTAAGCATTTCGCCCGATGTACTAACGTTTCGTCCAGCTCGCCGTCTTAGTTCAGTAAATTATTGATATTACGTCATATATGTGAGTCTGCGTGTTTGCGCGAGCATGTGTGTCGGTATATATGCACGCGTGTTCGTGAATGTATTTGTGTGGGGGTATGTATGCGCGTGTTTGTGGGAGTGTGCGGGAGTATTTGTGTGTGTTCATATATATATATATATATATATATATATATATATATATATATATATATATATATTATGTATATATATATATGTATATATATATATATATATATATATATATATATATATATATATAATATATATATATATATATAATATATATATATTTATTATGGTCGGGGTGCATCATATGTATGTGCATATTCATGTATTTGAAGTTATACCGTAATAAACATTCTATACTTAGTGTGGCAAAGACGGTTAATGTAAAATCAGCGCTTAGAACACTCATTGGTATCTATAGTTAATGACTTGAAAGATCTGTTGATGGATTCGGTAAAAGAATAATAACCGTTGCTGTTTTCCTTGTTTTCCTCAAGTGTATTCTACTTCATACGTTAATATATCCTAAAAAGTTTTACTTTACATTTTGCTTATTTCTCTATATCTTGATGTTGTATTCTATAATTTATATGACTGTGCACTCCAGTTTTGAAGCTAACTTTTACATTACATCAGAAACAATTATATCTCAGATTCGTTCCCGCAGTAGTTAAAACTGAAGTGAAAACAATCCGATTATTGATACAACCTCGTATATGTGTGTCTTCGTCTGTGTACGAGCGTGTGTGTCAGTGGGCTAGATATATATATATTTATGTATATACACACACATTTCTCCATGATGAGAAATTTGCTTTTATAAATATAACTTCTTAAATTATATGCGTTATGTAGTATACACGCAGAAAATGGAATGGGTTTGCTTTTGCTTTTATATAATCAAGCATATATTTGAACATCCTTCTTTATGTGTCTCTGCGTACGTATGCATTTGTGCCTGTGTAATATATATTTTAAGCAACTCTATTTCCCTGCAAAGCAAGAAATGTAAAAACGTCAAGACTGGATTGTGGTTACTCAGTGAAAAGTTGCCAACAAAATCACTCTGGTTTTCAAAAGATCAAGAAACGCTAGGTCATGCTTGCTTAATAAAAAGTTTCGTAACACTAAAGCATTCAAGGATATCAAGTAATTTATTCTTCACAGCTTAAATATGCACAACATTCTACACTCTATATATCTATATCTAATTGCATCTACTTGAATAAGAGTTTCAGATTTGTTCTTCTGTTTCGTTTTAGATACTGCAGCACATCTCGGTTGAGTATAAGCCTTTGGGGATGTTAGTTCTAACACCAAACTTGAACGTGCGCTAATCGACACCTGCGGAAGAAATATGAGCAGTGAGAGAACTTTCGATTACCGAATTTTTGAAAGCGAATCACGAGGTGTACAAATTTGTGTTTCATCTTAAGTGTTGGACCAAAGACGTTTCTTTCCTAGTATCATGTCTGATAATTATTTTCAGGGAAGGAGCAGATAGTAGAAAGGAAATGATTTATGCCATGAGCTCAACCAGCTCAGAATAGCAAAGATACATGTAATAAATTTGGAAAATCAGGTAGATGAAGCAACAGAATTGTGCCTGGGGATAATATTATACTCATGGAACGAGCTTTTTTTCTTTCCTGAATACTGTCGGCACAATCAGGCTCTCATATATACATCTTTTCGATTTCGTACTCAACCTTTTATCTTTCAGCATACCTTTCACAACACCAAGTATCTTTCTCCCCTTCCTCACTCTGTATCCCATGTCCTCAGCCACCCCAATCCTCCGTCACATGTGACCCGATATACTTACAAACACTCACCTCCTCTAAAATCTCACCATTTATATTCACATCCAGCCATTACATCTCTCGAATATTTCGTCACCTTACTCTTAGCTACATTCTCTTTACTTTCTTCCTCTCATACACTTTTCCAAACCCTACAACCAGGCTCCCTAGTGGCTATTCCGAATCCGCCACCAGTGCTGTATCATCAGCAAACAACAACTGACTCACCTGCCATCTCTCTCCGTTTTCTTCCAACATTTGCGCTCCTCTACCAAGGGTTCTATCATTTACCTCTCTCACCACACCATCCATATATAAACAGCCACGGAGACATCACATAACCCTGTTTTAACCCCACCTTCACATCAAACCACTCACTTCACAACCCAAATTTAAGCACGTCCTACTTTCTCTATAAAAATTCTAAACAGATCTCAAAAATCTATCATCTACTCCATACACCCGCAACACCTGTCACATTGCATCCATATCCACTCGGTCATATACCTTCTCTAGTCATACAAAGGTCCGCTACACCTCCATCCTTTTTTCTAAGAACTTCTCACACATCTGTCTTACAACAAATATTTGATCAGCACACACCATACGACTCCTAAAGCCACACTGCTCCTCCCCTAGTTCTCTCTCTGTCTGGTTTCTCATCCTAACAATCAGAATTCCCCCATACATCTTACCAACCACACACAACAGACTTCTTTCCCTAAAATTTCCACACTCACATTTATCCCCTTTCCCCTTGTACAGTGACGCTATATATGCACTGCACAGTCCTCTGGTACTCTTCCAGCCATATAACAATAATTCATAAGCCTTAATCACTGTTTCTTTAGGCATGTCTTCAGTTTGCAATCTGTCGCAAGGACTCCCTCAGCTCCCCTCTTCGAATTGCACTGTAGTTCCATTCCCCAACAACAGGCATTCTCTTCTCTCCGCCTGCAGCCACTAACCTTGCCTTCCCAACTAATACGCCTACATAATCAAGAATTTATCGTAAGGAAAAGCACTTCAGCATTTCATAAGCGCTTAGTGTTTGTGTGTGTGTGTTTCTGTGTGTAGGTGTTGTGGGGGGATACAAGCCCTTATTTATAATAAGTAATTGTTGTACCAGAGCAATAACTGATAGCTTCTCATAGGTATTGATTAATGCATTCGAAAAGAAATACGGACAGTATCAGCGAAGTATTGTACGGGAATATAACATTTTATTATTAACTCCCTGCCACTGCCACAAGTTTCCGTGTAACACGTCCCTAAGACTTTCCAATTGAATAAAATATTCTGTATGATGTGTAGTTCTTTTTATGACATTGGCATCTGATATCAAATGCGACCAAAGCAACCCAGAATACCAGCGAAGTTACGAAGCAGCATCTTTTGATACTTTATATCACGTTTTACAATGTCTGAAAGAATATTCCTTCGAAATTGTGAGAATGGATTGTCTGCAATTTAGCTCTAAATATTCAGGTAATGATAAATATCGAGAAGATAATTAGCAATTAAATCCCGTTAATTATAAAAGCATTGAGAAGAGAATGATACAGTGTATGTTTTTACTTCTAGGTTTACGATGAAAAGTGAAAGAATTTCCACAGAAATACAAGTTAATAACTATTAATACCCTACCAATTATTTTGAATCAGATAAATCCATTGATAGAATGGCTATTCAAATCTATATTTAAACACCTTACAGGAAATGCAAATTTAAACTTGATTTGTTAAATAGAAACCCATACTTTTCCTGTTCTTATTATACATTAATGTACAAGGCGTTTGACTGTCTTGCAAGTATATATTCTGTTATCGATTTAAACTACAAATTCTTAAGTTTATTATTTTTAGTCATTGTATTGAAACGTATTTTCAACCGCTTTATAACTGGGTACAGACAATTGCCAACTGTTTCTATAATAAGTATTGATTTCCTGCTACAATAAACCAACCCATGCTTAAGGTACTAAAAGTAGGCAGAGAGTAAAAGCGAAGAAAAAAAAGCAATATAAAGCTGCGTATGCACTCGAATTGATTGGTTATTATTGCTCAACTGAATACCCGGTATTTATAAGTAATTTTTACGATATTCTTTCTAAGAATTAAAGAGATGTGTTGCAGTTTTTGCTACGACCTTGATACCAGAGTTATTGTGTTGTGCTACTTTTATTGTGGTTAATGTTTATTCTTTTCATTACTATTTACTGTTGTTGTTCCTGAAGATATATTTGAGGCAGTCATTTTTTGCTTTTGTTGATGTATTTGCTGTCATTGTTATCGTATACTCCTTCCTGTTGTTATTGTTGTTGTTAATGCTTTTGTATCAAATCAATATGATTTAGACTAAAAATAACAAAAAACGGATAAGATGCAGAAAAATATGATTGTGTCTTGACATGAGATTGCTTTTATTTTCTCAGGAACACATACAGTGTTTTTTGGATGGGTTTTTAATGTTAAGGTTAAATATAAAAGAAAATAATAGTAAACCAGTGGTAGTAATGGAAATATGACACAAACTATAATTCCTGGAGTTGAAATGAATTTACAGATTTCAAGAAAGACCTGTCATCACGTATTTAAAAACGCAGAGGAGACATAATATTTCTCTTCAATACACGTTACTGGCATATGTATGTATGTATATATATATATATATATATATATATATGAGAGATGTTGGTATCCAGAAGACCCAAGGTTGCATATAACGCATATGTAACACATATATATATGTAACACATATATATATATATATTATATATATATATATATATATATATATATATATATATATATATATATAATATATATATATATATAACTATAATATGAGAGAAATAAAGATTAAAAAATAGATGTCTTACTTGGATGAATACATATACACAGTGAGTGAGAGGAGAGAGAGAGAGAGGAAGAAAGACAGGCAGACAGATTGATAGACAGACAGACAGATAGACAGACAGACAGATAGACAGACAGACAGATAGATAGATAGATAGATAGATAGATAGATAGATAGATAGATAGATAGATAGATAGATAGATAGATAGATAGATAAATTGAGGTAGCGCGCGAGAAAGCAGTTTATGTTCAGGTACGTGTATTTCCCAACGTGTACGTAGATGCATTTTGACAGAAAATATTCCAGGATGAACAACATGAAGCAACCTTTCATGCATTGATAACGTGCAAGAAACAGTGTGGATGCCTCGAGCTTGTCCTTATGTATTTCTCTGTTTACTTTCAGTTATTCTTTCTGAATATTGTATAACGGATATTTGTTGCTATCACAACAACTGAATATATAATCAATGTTTCTTTTTACATGATTATTTGCTATCCTTTCTGAATTCAAACAAAAATTGTAAACTGTGCAATGTAGCATATCTAAAATGTCTATAATAAAAAGGTGTTATAAACTAATTACTACCAGCAATAATTTCTACTAAAATAATCCAGACGGGACATATGCTTGGAGAAGAATTTCGGGAGAGTATGCATTGCTATATGACAGGATTCGAAACTTACTGCGTATCATTGACATACAGTTCCATATAAAATAACAGAGCCCTGACTCGGACAACTCCTACCCCTCGAGTCTATCATTAAATCACTAAGAGATCAGTTATACGCACGTCACAAAAATGGCAAAAATAAAATATAATCTCAACATTAGTTGACTTTGTCTTCAGTATAATACAACTTTAATATAGTAAATTATCATAACTAGGTTACTTTTGTTCATAGGCATCTTCACTCCGGGATGATTTGCGGTTAAACAAAGCCACTATGAAAATACTCCCACTAACGGGCGTGTTATATACCATATTCTTACTCCAAGCAAAGTCATTGAAAATATCACCAATCTTCTGTTGTACAATTAGCTTTCGAAAGTAAATCACGATGAATGTATACATGTTGTTTATTAGTTTTATTCTTGATACGAGGCTTAGAAAGACATACACCTGTTTTATCTAGGAAAAAGGGAGTTAACTTCTACACTATGATCAGATTATGTGAAATAGCCGAACAGATTCTTGGCAGCTCGTTTAAATGTCATGAATATTATGACATTGTGTCATACATAGAATCGTGTCGATAAATTCAGCATCGAAAGGCATCAGGCAAAGACACATGTATTACATATGAGATAAAAACACTCGAAGAAATAGAAACAGTTAGAACTTCAAAATACACCCACATAATGGGTGGTTATCAATGGAGATCTTACGTATATATATGTGTGCTTGCGTGTGTGTGTATACATGTCTATGTGTGTGTGTATGCATGCATAAATAAATATCTGTGTGTATGTATTTATATTTGTAATTGCGTGTATCAATCACTGTCTCCTTTTATATATATGTATACATCACGTGATCACGTGACCGACCAGACCATCATATGTTGTTACACATCGCTGGTCACAATGCGTTCGCATTGTTTTTTTTAGCCTTCGAATGACGCCACCCGCTGGCTAAGCGAGCAGGCCAACAGAAGAAAGAGTGGGAGAAAGAGTGGTGAAAGATTACAGCAGGGATCACCACCCCCTGCCGGAGCCTCGTGGAGCTTTTAGGTGTTTTCGCTCAATAAACACTCACAACGCCCGGTCTGGGAATCGAAACCGCGATCCTGCGACCGCGAGTCCGCTGCCCTAACCACTAGGCCATTACGCCTCCACATATGTACACACGCACACACATACATACTGATAAGTTTGCGCGCAGCTGAACATATGGTGTCAATTACCACGCATAAATATAGTCTCACTACAATATTTTTTCTCGTCGTTTAAGTTTTTTCACAGATATTTTCCAATGGAATTGTCTCAAATTATGGAAGAGTATATGTTGAATAAAAATACTTCATATTAACGAATATCCTTGCGAATTACATAACATAGGATGTCGGTCAAATCCTCACATCTCCCAGCTAAACTCTGCTTGTAATAAATAGCTTTTTCATATACGAATAGCACAGACACATTCTCAACGTCATTTCCATACTGAATTCACGACAGTAATAAATATGTGCATGACAGGCATCACTTTTCCTTCTGCCTTTATTTGCTGTGCGGAGAGGAAATATTTTGGTCGTAAATTCCGCCACTGAATTACGTAGCCATACTCTTAACCTTAAAGATTCATTGTATGCTTGTTAGTCCTATATAATTTTCAGTGGTTATCCATATTATTATTACTCTGAAGCTTTCTACCAACATTAACATGAATGGTTTCTTTTTTCTTTTCTACCCACAAGGGGCTAAACACAGAAAAGACAAACAAGGACAGACAAATGGATTAAGTCGATTATATCGACCCCAGTGCGTAACTAGTACTTATTTAATCGACCTCGAAAGGATGGAAGGCAAAGTCGACCTCGGCGGAATTTGAACTCAGAACATAACGGCGGACGAAATACGGCTACGCATTTCGCCGACGTGCTAACGTTTCTGCCAGCTCGCCGCCTTTATTAACATGAATGGTTTCTGTAGGGAGGCGGAAATCTTCCTGTATATAATTTTGATATAGCAGGCTTGTGCCACTTCTCTGGGTATACCAGACTCGAGCAAATGCAATTATGATGTTGAGTAAAACAATACTCTTTTTTTTAGAATTTCTCGATGGTAGTGGAACCATAATAGATAGCAAAAACACTTTCCATTAGATGGTAGTGGAACCATAATAGATAGCAAAAACACTTTCCATTAGATTCGTAATTTGGGAAGTTTCACCATCCCTAAATTGTTGGAAGTGAACTATATAAAAAATATAGCTTGGGAATGTATTACACTTTTAAAACAATCGATATATATCTTTTTAAATGAAATAGGTAAAATATTAGTGAGAATAGGTATTATTCTAAGCAAACATTGTGAGCAGTGCCACAATTATGTGCGAAACAACCAAATATCCCTCCGCATATGCGTGTACGTTTTGTTGAGTTCAGAGGAAGCAAAAGATATGATTTTATAAGCAGATTCATATATTTCGTGTACTTCCTCATCTTGATGCAAATATGTAAGACAGTTTTTTTTCTGTATGAAGTAATGCTGACAGAAATCTCATTTGTGAAGTGGAGGGACGTAGGACTTCCAAAGTTTAACAGAAATATTTTTTGGATAAGGAGTAAAAGAATCGACTGGGCTGTCATGAATGTAAGAACGTGCCGATTCCGCAAAGAATGGTGGCATAATCTGAGCTTTAGATGATGGCCTTGTAGTAAATGTTGTACTATATAAAAGGACTGCGTATTTTTCTCTAAGAGTTGCAGTCCAAGTTTTGCATACTTTACTGAACTGCAGATATGTGAAATACTTCAGTGACATTTGACTATGATATGGGGTTGTGTGTAATGGTAGGCTGCCATGTGCTACAAACAAGACAGTTTCAATCAGACGTCTAGCCAACGATTCAAAGTGTTTAGTAGTATATAACTAGAGAGATCTGAACTGTCAGCTCAAGTCAACAAACATAGGATTCCTAAAGAGGTGGAGTTGAGCGATTTGGAAACCGGGATGTACATAGCTCTGAGGCAGGGGTCAAATGGCGTAGTTGAGAACAGGCAGTTACAAGCAAGTAATTGTTGCTTATGGAGCTCAGAAGAGTAATTTTATCAACTGTATATAACGTGTCAGGATAACAGTCAACGATGTGTGAATGGGTTGAAATAAAATAATATGAAATGCTTAGGAATCAGAGATGGCATGTCATGTGATGGGATTAAGTTTAGATATATGAAGAGATCTTTATCATTATTAGCATGTAAAATCGTGAAGAACGAAGAACGTACATTCCTCTAATAAAGTAAAATAAGTGCTTATGGGGTTTCTGATGATTGGAGGAGAGATAAAGCTGGCTGAGAAACATGCATATTTGGGGGAAGATAGAAAATATCTTAAACTGGAGTAATTGAAATTCGTCGGTGACTATATGTGCGTATATGTGTGCGTGAGAACATATGTGGATATATATATAATATATATATATATATATATATATATATATATATATATGTGTGTGGTGTGTGTGTGTGTGTGTGTGTGTGTGGTGTGTGTGTGTGTGTGTGTGTTTATAAATGTGTGTGAGTGCATGTGAATGCGTATGCAGATATACATAGCTTATTGTCGAAAAAAAAATATTCAACAAGATCAAGATACTTTATGAAGGGGCGTAAAGAAGGAATGGATTTACTAGCAAGTTAATCTATATGTATGACGCCCGCAATTCAACAACAAATACGATGATTGTGAGAAGAGCGGTTGAATTGAATCTAGATATTTCCACTAAAACAGTTAGAAGCTACATTACACTAATTATACCGTACTTCCGAAGTTCCAATAGGATTCATGAACACTATGTTAATCCTGCTTAGATAATATCGCTAGCTACATTGTACGCTAAAAGAGAAACCACATCCACATTCTCACTTTCTAAATCTTCCAATTTATAACACTTAATATGTCACTGATTGTTAATGGCGAGTATCGTTTACATGATCAGTGGTCTATGAAACCACCTTCACGCCATGCAGTTACATCCACCATAATAACAGATAATAATTTCACGAGAAATGTTAGAAATGTTAGTGCATTCTTTTGAAACTCTTGACCTCTACCCCGTTGCATCTGGAAAGTTCAGATCTAAAGAAAATACTTCCGTAACATCACGTGGCTCATCCCTGAGAAGGTATTTCTGTATTCACATTGAGTTTTGTTGCTGAAAATGCCTCGGTGGGAAAATGCGAAACTGAGTAATTGCTTACAACAGAAAAACCTGCATTAAAGCAACAAAGATTAGCCTTGTTGATGATCACCCTTCATACGGAAATGCCAACTTAGAATAGAGGCTCCAAGCAAACCTGCAATTTATATAAACCCTGTTTGTCCACAGCGAGATGTTCTCCTCTTCCATTTTGTGTCACTGTGTTCAACAATGAAACCTAAATATAAATATTCTAAAAATAAGGTTATATATATATATTTTTAATTTGTTCACTAATACATTACAACACGAAGAATATGGAAACACTCGATGACTACTGAATTTCTCTACTGCAGTGGTGAGTTGCCTGTCACTAAATACAACTCTGCTCTGACATCTTGGATACTATATTATATGTACATGACTATTGATGAGTTTATAACACTGTATGTATGAATGTATGTATATATGTGTTTGTATGCATACAAATATATATACATACACACAAATATATGTATGTATATCTATTATAAATGTATATACATATATTATATATATATATGTGTACATATATTACACATATATATATACACACACACACACACACATATATATATATATATATATATATATAAAAGAGATAAAGGTATCATTGAAACCCAAAGGTGTCAGGTAATGCTAAATAAGTGCTATAGACAGACCATAGTTAAGTTCCAGATTCAGTAATATTGCGAATAAATGGGTCATCGTTGGTTTTATATCAGCGTGTGTATATAAGATGTTTTTGCATATTAAAATAAAAAAAGCTTGTTTCTTTTATCTTATTACGCAAAACAATTCTTATGTATGTATATATATATATATTACGAATGGAGTTAAACGCAGGTGTTTTTCAAATCATTTGGAACTTTTGCTCCCCTGGTAACTATTTAATTATTTTTTGAGATTTTCATAAACAATGAAAATACACACATATTTATATATTTATTTGTGCATATGACGTTTGTATTTGTTAAGATCGAACACATCATAACAGATTAGAAACAAGAAAAGCATGTCATTGATGAAGCCTGAATTCAATTAGTGAATAATCTCTCTGGTGATATGACCCTCCCTTATAAATATTATACATGTGTGTGTGTGATTTTGTATCTGTATGTGTCTGTGTGCGCCTGCGTGTGTGAATGTGTGTGTATGAATATATATATATATATATTTATATATATATGTGTGTGTGTGTGTGTATTTGTGTGTGTGTATATATATCTCAGTATGCATGCTTGTAAATCTATGCGAAATGTTATGTATATAGGATTGCACCTTTGTGCACGTGTACAAATGAATACTCAAACGGTCCAGCCGTATTTATCTAATAACTTCTACATTTCCTATCGTTATCATGACATTTTGTTTTGAAGATCTCTGAAGTTTCAAGTTAATTACGCAATAGTCTACTTAATGATTATTGTATAACATACTGGTATTCTCTAGAGAAACATGTATAAAGATTACGCCATTTATGATGTTTCAGTAGCATGATAATCTAAGTTTCCTGGCTTATTCCGTTCTGTGATATGTGTGTGTGCGTGTGTGTGCGTGTGTGTGCGCGTGTGTGAGTGTGTGTGTGTGTGTTTGTGTGTGTTTGTGCGTGCGTGTGTATTTTTGTGTGTCTCTATGTGTATGGGAGTGGGTGCGTTTGTGTGTGTATGTGTATATAACCATACATATATAGAGAGACAGGCAGATAGATAGATAGATAGATACATACATACATACATAGACAGACAGACAGACAGACAGGTAGGCAGACAAATAGATAGATAGAGAAGGAGAGAGAGCGACAGACAGACAGACATACATACAGATAGATAGATAGATAGATAGATAGATAGATAGATAGATAGATAGATAGATACATAGATAGATAGATAGATAGATAGATAGATAGATAGATAGAGAGAGAGGTAGTTATATATACATATATATATTCACACATTCACACATATATACATATACATACACTCACATACATGTGTATATATTAACATACAAGAGACAGTATGCATTAAGTCGAGATAATGCATAGATGCCTCATAGCCTTCATGTCACGTTTGCACACATCCTTGAAACATAAATGCGGTCGTCCGCGAGCACGTCTACCAGAGAGTAGCTCCCTTTACAGTATATCTTTCGGTAACCTCCCTTCAGGCATCCGGTGTGCGTGTCCCAGCCAGCGGAGACGGCGTTGCCGAAATAGTGTGAAAGTAGTTAATACCTGAGAACGTGTAAGTTTCTCGTTGTTAGTTAAATGATCGTTCCACTTGACCCTCAGTATAATCAAAAGGTTGCGCAGATGGAAAGTATTTAGGCGGCGCTCTTGTCTGGCGTAAAGTCACCAGGTCTCACCTCCATGTAGCAAGGTGATGCTCACACATAGTTTATAGACTGTGAATTTGGTGGACCTTGTCAGCTTGCCGTTTAATCACAATTTTTGAGCTAGTTCGGCCAAGTTTAAAGCTGCCCACCCGATTCTCCTATTCAGCTCCTGGTCGAGTGTGAGGCCATTGTTTACCGTCCGACTTAGTGTGGAGGCAAATGCCTTCGTCTTGCGTACCAAATGCATACTTCAGCACGACAGCGAAGTAGATGTTAAAGAGGGTAGGAGCAAGCACGCATCCATGTTTTAAACCACGTCGGACATCAAAGGTTTCTCAGATATTTCCGTTGAATTGTACTGTGACCTTCACGTACAAATGGAAAGACTCAAGGATAATTATATATATATATATATATGTGTGTGTGTGTGTGTGTGTGTGTGTGTGTGTGTGTTGTGTGTGTGTGTGTGTGTATCTATGTATGTTTGGCAGGTGTCTCAGTGTGTCACAGGCTGGGCCTGGTTGTCATCATGCCACTGCGGTCAAACAATCTTCACGAAAAAGTGAAAAAAGAAAACATCCTTTGAATTTTGGCTGTTGGAATGTGCGTACACTTCTAGATGATAATTTCAACAAGTGGCCAGAATGGCGTACTGCACTATTGCATGTGAGCTTGAAAAGATTTCCCTTCATATAGTTGCGCACTCTGAAATTTATCGCACTGATGAGAGTCAAATAAATGAACCTACATATGGATATACTATCTTCTGGAGTGCTCTACCTGAGGGTCAGCGTAAAGGATCTGGTGTTGGGTTTGCTCTCAAGAATTCATTAGTATCCTCCATTGTAGAATTTCCGTGTGGTATATTTGAACGAACCATGTTATGCTGTATTAAACTGACAAACGGTAGGTTTCTTACAGTTGTCAGTATTTCTGATGAAACTGTAGGACACTTTTATGATGATCTAGTAGAATTATTGAGGAAGGTAGCAATTTCTGATAAGCTGGTCATATTAAGAGATTTCAACGCAAGAGTTGGAAATGACCAGATTTCATGGTCTGTTTTAGGCCGACATGGAATTGCAAAATGTAATAAAAATGGAGTAGGTAATTTGGCGTTGTGTACTTAAAATAATCTGGTTGTCACCAACACTGTAATGCTCTGTGGCTAATTTTAAGGAAAGTTGGTTGCCCAGAAAATTTTCTAAACATGATGAAGGCTTTGCTTGAAGATATAACGGCTAAAGTTAATTGTGGTGGCAAACTTTCTGAATCTATTGCCACGGAACATGGAGCACAGCAAGGAGGCCTTGATGCACCCATCCTCTTTGCAATATACTGTTAAGGCGGCGAGCTGGTAGAAACAGTATCACGGCGGACGTAATGTTCAGTGGTATTTCGTCTCTCTTTACGTTCTGAGTTCAAATTCCGCCAAGGTCGACATTGCTTTTCATCTTTTCGGGGTCGATAAATTAAGTACCAGTCGTGTATTGGGGTCGATGTAATCGACTGGCAACCTTTCCCAAAATTTCCGGCCTTGTACATAGAGTAGAAAAGAATATACTCTCCTGTTGTGCTGTCACACGCTTTTCAAATCTCCGAGTTGAGCATTTATATAAAATATCCAACAACAGGTTGTGTTGGTAATCGGACCAGACTGAAATCCCAAACAGATGTCTTTACTTCACTCATTACCTAACCCTTATACGCTGACGCTTGCGATCTAGTCAGTCACTCTGAAATGGGCCTGCAATCTCTTGTATCTACATTTGACTCAGCTTGTGATGATTTTGTCGTATACCTAAAGGGAGTTTAAACATAAAAAGAGGTTTAAGGATGACATAAGGACTACCATGAAGTCACTTGGAATAAATCCAAAGGCGATAGAAAACTTTCCTTCGGATCGAGCTGGATAGTGAACAAAATTGTGTGAAGTAAAAGCATTTGAGGAGGCCAGAGTGACACATGCAAGTCCCAAGAGAGATTTAAATGAGATTGTTGCGGTCGACCTTTTTTGTGCTGTTTGTAACAGACCATGCCTCACTTTTGCTGGGCTCACATCTCTGTTGCAGTTCCATAAAAACGAACCTCTACCGATAATTATGCCTATATATATATGTCTACACCTTTCAATGACATGTATGTCATAAGGTCTACAAATCTAACGGAGGCCTCAAAAAACATTTTAAGATCCACAAAGATCAGAACTTAACAGCAGTACTTGATGGTTCAAGTCAAGTCTATGTAGGCGTCTTTTCAATAACTTGTTTGGTTGAAAAAGCCACAACAAATGCCATGATTGATCTAAGAAGGGAGTAAGTACAAGAGGTGGTCAGACAAAGCACGAGCAGTAAAGACCATGTATATATATATATATATATATATATATATATATATACATGTGTGTGTGTCTGTCTGTCTGTGTCTGTGTGTGTATGAAAATGTACGTATATATATATATATATATATATATATATGGGTCATTTCAAAATGTAACCACATAGGAATCGTTGGCGATTTTTTCCCTCTTAATCTTTTTCTATTGGGCTTTGCTCTGTTTCTGAAGAAGAGCTTTGCTCGAAACGTTAAACCATATTTCTTTCCTTCCCTCAGCGTCTGCTAATACTTTACATGCACCACGTCCTCGCGTTGTTGTATTTTTGTGTTTGTTCTTCAGTTTTGGGGATTTACGTTATATATATATATATATATATAGATATATATATAGATATAGATATATATATAGATATAGATATATATATATATATAGATACATACATACATACATACATACATGTATGTGTGCAGTGGAAGTATGTAATATATATATTCTTAAATTTTGAACTATCCATTTCTTTTTTCATGAGATAATGTAATCAACTTATTATCATTTATATTACTAATGCACATATAAAAGCGTGTGCGCGTGCGCGCGTGTGTGTCTATATACAGAAATATGTGCGTGCTCTCTACATATGTCTGAGTTTTTGTTTGCAAGTGAAAGTCATACTCTTTTGCGTATATCTATCTTAACGAATACGATTCGTCAGGACGATATATCTTGGGTTTATATCGGTGACATTCCTCATCCATTTATATTATTTTACGTGCGTGGCGAATGATTTATCTTTCTAGAGCCTTACAGTACTTATTTCATTTCATTCCCCATTCTTCCTTGTTTAGAAATTGTTTCATTCCTTTCCTATTTCTATTTATACATTAAATATCAATTCACCTTCTGCGTATGTAATTGCTCGCACCACTCAATTCACACGAGTGTTTTATTCCATCTGTACTGACTATCTTGTAACTATTCGATAGAAAATACAATAGAACCATGAGGTGAATAAGCCAGTATGGAAAATAGTGAAGTTTGATTAATACATTTGTTTCTTGTAAGTGTATGATTTTTATCACTGTCTATGTTCGAATATATGTTTTTTTTTCTAAGACAAAAACTGAATAAACAATTAATAATAACTTATAATACAATGAATATATGTAAAAGATTTCGCAGTTGATAATCCGAGGAAAGTACGTGGTTACAATTCAAATTTTGACGTGAATACTTTCATGTTTTGTCTAGCTGAACTGTGATCAAAAGCAACCCAATTGTTCCATCCTATTTTTCGAGGAGCGTGTATGCTTCTATTCTCGAGTGTTATGTTCTCTTCATGACTGTAGTTTGTGAATATATGTGGGCATTTATATATATATATATATATAGATAGATAGATAGATAGATAGATATAGATATAGATATAGATAGAAAGATAGATAGATAGATACGTAGATATGTTTCTTAATTAGCCACATAGGACTGCACACAGACGGGACAAATTACAAGGTAGACCTTTTCTTTTGGGGGATGAAAAAAGGGGGTTTGATTTTCGATCAATAGGGATCGTTATCACAGAAATGTCAATATAAAGTGTAAAGGGGAGACAGCTGATGAGAGATTGACCAGAGAGGGAAATGTTTATCTCTAATCCTTTCAGGCGCGTCCACCAGATACATTCTTTCGCCATAGCCAAAAGTATGATTAGAATAGCTCTTCCTTCCCGTTTGAAGGAAGGAGACATGACGATATTAACGATAAACAGATATATAGAAAGATATATATATATATATATCCAGTGTTATCCAAGGGAAAGACAAAGGCTGATACAGCTTGGCACCAGTGACGTCGCAACTCATTTCTACAGCTGAGTGAACTTCATATATATTACATAATGTCACAGCATTCTCTTTTGGTAAATGACGTTACCCACAGAAAATAGGGTGGTGTTTATATAGAGGAAATAAATATTATTGAGGATTCCTTTTCATTCGACGTTGTGGTCTTCGATACATAGCATGCTAATAGATTCCCATTCTTCCTGGTATATGTGTCGGTACTTTGATTGATGCTCTCTTCTCAATGGCCCTAATTGTATCTCTTCCAATTAACAATGGCTGACTAACATCTTCAATTTCTGTTCAGCCCAAACAAATCTAATCATCATACTCAGCCAGGCCTCACGCGGAAACAAGTGTTATGCAATAACAATTACCTTTCTCTGTTTCTCTGGCTCTCTCCCTCTCTGTCTCTCTCCCCTTCTCTCTCTTATGGTTCATCTCAACCTGAAGACTGAGATGAAGAACAATTTTAAATCCCATTATATACAGAATAAGGACATTCGCCTGAAATTAAGCGTGAAAAAATGCCTTTCAGGAAAACTGAATAGAGGAATGTTAACACATCTTGTTAGATAAGGAAATGTAGACAGGAAACTTACAGAAAATATTGGCTTTCAATTAATTAAGAACCCATGAAATTGATAGGCTACAAGAAATACAAATTAAAGAAAATAGCTGGAAAATTAATATTGTAGACAATTTCATCGATTCAGCTGTATCTCGAAAATAACGTTATAATTATTATGAAAAATATCTGTCCCAGCGATAAATTACATTCTCAACTCTGTGTGTTCATTAAATTAGTATCAGTATACAGTAAACAGGGAAATATGTTTTGACATGGCAAAACTAGAGCATAATAAATATATAATCTAAGAGTCAAAGAATCGATGTTACCATAATGTTCAGGTTATCTGATGAGCTAGCTTTTTCTTTCTGCATAGATTTGTAAATATACAGTTGAATTCTATAATGCGTAACATGCATATTAGTGCAGACATGTAAATACATTTTAATATAAACTGAAATTATTCAGCTGCAGACAATTCGTCAATGTGCAGTATCCGTCAACAGGAAAACCAGGCTTACTTTTACTACTGTAGCTAAGGGCTCCTGATCAACTTGAAACTATTGGGCGCCGAAAAACCATATATTCCATTTTAATCGTGGCATCCCCATAAACAGGGAGAGGGTATTTAACCTCTAGTATCTGAATAGACGCTAGTCTGATCCATGCAGACATACTGAAATTTGTATTTCGTCATTTAAATTCCCCTCTTGCTGCACCATCGCCCCAATTTCTTACATTTTCATAAAATAAAAATTTCGCGAAATACGTAGAAAAATAGGGAGAGCGTGTTTCTGAAAACAAAAAAAAGATTCAATTTAAATTTTCAAATTAAATAAATAAACAACCCCTTCCCCTCCGCTTTATGACAAAAAGTGAAATTAATGTTTTCTCTACTATTGTTTCACGCATGCATAGAATTATAGAATAGCAGACGCAAAAAGTATCTAAACAGAAAATCTGACATGCTAGAAACATGTTTTCAAAATTCTAATACGAATTACCGAAGAAGAAAAAATTTCAAAATTTAAAACCACCCCACCAAAAAAATTTCTCATTTTTCACTTATTTTAGAAATAATTTTTGGACGAAATAGGTAGAAAAATACAGAGATTATGATTCTGAAAAAAATTGTTCGTAAAATTTCAATTTTTCAAAAGAATAGATAAAAAACCCTCCCATGCACCCTATGACAGAAAGTGAAATTTTCCCCACTCATTTTTTTTCATTGCCACAGGGGCAAAGAATCAAAACGTGCTTTGGGGATTTCAAAATCTTCAATTTTTAAGTACGCACCAACCGGGAATCTAAAACGCTAGAAACAACAACGAAACCGAAGAACAACTATCTAAATACGAATTACCAAAAAAGAAAAAAGAATGTTTATGTCATTTTGTTGGTTGTGTGTGTGTGAAAAATCTAATTTTTATTTACCTCTCTTAATTCCAAAAGACACTCAACCACAACGTGTTGGGTTATGTTCGACATGAAACATTAGTAGAGAAACACTTTAATCTCAATTCTTGCCATGGGGCGGAGGAGAAGCAGGGTGCTTATCCTTTTTTTGTGGGGGGGGGGGCAAAATATTGAAATTTTACATTCTTTTATTTCAGAATCATAATCGCCGTATTTTTTTTTTACGTATTTCGCGAAAAAGATTATTTTAAAAAGTGAAAGTTTAAGAAATTGGGAGGGAGAGGGGAATTTACATTTTGAAAAGCAGATTCGGTATCTCCGCCCACGATATAATGTGTTCCTGTAAAAAAATTGTCCCAAATGGGGTAAGTTCCATGATCTTTACATCCGCCATGTTAGCGTGTGACATTGAGAGAGATTTGGCTGTTATTTCCAACAGATCAAGCAACTATACAAACTCTCACATTTTCTCGCACATACATGTACACATACATATATACATGCACACATAGGCATATATACATACATACATCTATATACATACAAATATACATGTTTTAATCGTTGACTTCAGTTAACTCGTTCAGTGACCTGGATTTTTAACGTGAGAAATCGTTGAGAGAGAGAGAGAGAAATAGAGAGGGAGAGAGGGACCGGAGAGAGTGGTGGAGTGTTGACGATCTGAACGACAGCTTATATAAACCTACCTGTCCCCTACAACTGCATATCTTTATATATAAAAGTCAAGTTGTGTGTCCGTCTCCTACGATTTAGATTCCTGACTACTCCCACATTTTGCGGTGCAGTTTAACCAAAACCGGGTATCTTATAGTCGTGATTCATATCGAGCCCTTCTGGGTATTAGCGCGCTTCTACTAAGAGTCTACGATTTAAAAAAAAAATTACCATCATTTTTTTCCATTTTAATGCATTTTTTTCGCTATTATATAAGGGAAGTAGCTCTCTAAAAATGTCTACGATGAGTCAACGATTTTTAAAAAATGTACCTTAATTTTTTTCCATTTTTAATGCATTTTTTTGCTATTTTCTGGCTGTAACTCTCTAAAAATGCTTATATAGTTATTTCCCTTACAAACCCGAGCAACGCCGGGCGATACTGCTAGTTAAATTATAAACCCTTTCCTTTTTCTCGCTTCCATTCGGGAGTTTAACAGCTTTATATATGAATGTGTGTGTGTGTGTTTGTGAATGTGAGTGTGCGTGTGTGTGTGATTGACAACAGAAACGTTGCATGAACAACTATGGTCACCTTCACAATTCCCCCCCTTCTTAAAGCTATGTATTCCTCACAAACATCTCCTTTTCCTTTCCTCAGTGTACTAAAAGTTGCATGTCTCAGTATGTATTGGTGTGTGTGTATACATATATAAATATATATATGTATATGTATGTATATATGTATATATATATATATATATATATATATATATATATATATATATATATATATATATATATATATATATTGAATGAACCTCTATGGACGCATACATGTCGATGTATGCATGTGTTTGTTTGTGTATGGGTTTCATTGTATATGTGTACACATGTACCTATACATATGTATATGCGTGTGTATGTATGTGTATATATGTGTGTAAGGATGGGTATATATATATATATATATGAAAAAACAAGTCAAAAATAGAAAATGCTAAGATGATTTTATAGTGAATCTTTCAGTACCGGTTTCGGTCATTTTGAGACCTTTTCAACTGTAACGATTAAATAATTTAATTTAGAAAAATTTTGAAAAATTAGAAGAAAGGTTTTTTTAAAGGAATACTTCCATAGTAGTGTTCAGATATAGGTGGCATTCTGCCTTTCTCTGACTCCCTTGTTTGCACTTGTGTATTCGAGGTCGTTGTGAGTTCTTGAGGGGGTGGGAGTGGGAAAATCTGGGCTGGTCAGTGGCGACCGGCAGTCGCTGCGTAGGCGTTATACTTAAAGACATTAGTGACAAGGTTGAGGGGTAGAAGGTGGAGAAGTAGAAGAAGAAGAAGAAGATGACGGTGCCGATGATGATGACGATGAAGAAGAAGGAGAAGGAGAAGATGACGATGATGATGGTGGTGATGACGATGACGACGATGATGATGATAATGATGATGATGAAGAAGAAGAAGAGGAAGAAGAAGAAAAATACAGAGAAGGGAGAATATGAATGGGTGAAGATATAGCTGTGATGGGGCGATTAGTAATGGATTCTATGGAATGTAATATTTGTGTGAGTATATATATTTTTTTCTTTTATTCTTAAGTTGAGGTATATTAATTGTTTGTCGTAGACCCGTTAAGAAGTGGCCTGTATTTTATAATAAAGAGATTTTCTTTACTTATTCGTTGTCTCGAGGTTGTATCGTCCCTAAATTGGTAGAGGGGGAAAATTCTGAAGTTTGGTGTTTTTTTGTTGGCGCAAGTATCTATGTGTTGGCTAAAAGCTATTTTTCTGTTTGGGGGAATTTTTATCTGGGATCTGTGCAGGGCCATTCGTTTACGCAAACCATTTTTTGTTTGGCCTATGTACTGCTCTTGACACCCGGAGCAGGTTAGTGAGTATATTAGGTTCTCCGAAACACATGTGAAGTTGCTTTTCACTGTAAACCGTTGTCCTGTTTGAAGGAGAACTCAGAACCCTCGATTAGATAGTCGCATATCCCGCAATTGGGTCTTCCACATTTTTTTACTGTCGGCTTCTGTGTTGAAGAGTGAATTCGGGCTTGTGTTAGGAGACTTTTCATGGATCTAGGCTGTCTTTTGCTTTTATGATCGTGTGTGTTTGGAGGATTGTGTTCATTCTGTGGTCTTTTTTTAGGAGGGGTATGTGTGGAGGATGGTGCCGAAGGCTTCGTTATTGAGAGGTGTTGTTGTGGAGATGTATTGTAAGGCTTTTGGTTGTAGGTTTTTCTTTGATTTGGGATGTCTCAGTTCCTTGATGTTAAGTTGAAGGGCACGTTGAATGCACTTGTCAATAAGTGAAGGTGGATAGTTCCTGGTGATAAGGGTATATTTTAGTTCTTGTAGTCGTGTGTCTCTGGTGTTTGCGTTAGAGACTATAGTGCATATCCTTTTTGCTAGATTGAAGGGGATATTCATCCTGGTGTGTCTGGGGTGGCATGAATTGAATGGAAGATATTGCTTAGAGTGTGTAGGCTTATAGTATATGTCTGTTTCTATTATATTATTAGTTTTCTTAATGAGGATATCGAGGAAGGGAAGTTGTTGCTGGCTATATTCCATCGTGAATTGGATGTTTACGTCCAGCCTGTTTAAAATTTCCTGGAATTCTATGAGTTTTTCTATATTTTTATGCCAAAGAATGAAACAGTCATCTAGATATCTCTTCCAGTTGTTTTCTATGTAGATGGAGAAAGGGCTGCCATATCTTTCTAGAACCTTACGATATATATATATATATATATATATACGAGAGGCTTTCAATAAGTAATGCCCCTGACCCACTTCCCATAGCAGTAGAGCAACGAAACTTGGCACAGTTATTAATCTTTTTCTACATAGGAACCACCCAGAGTTACGCATTTCTCCCATCGTTTGATGCGGCTCTGGAGACCGTTTTTGTAGAAGAACCCAGCTTGGTCCTCCAACCTCAACGTGACTTCAGAAATCAAGGCTGCATCATCTGGGAAACGCTTTCCTTTCAAAAACAACTTCATGATTGGGAAGAGGTGAAAATCAGAGGGTGCAAGGTCAGGAAAGTAGGGGGGATGGGGAGGAGTTCATAGCCATACGCCTGTGCTTCTGATCTGGCGACAAGCGAGTTGTGGACCGGAGCGTTGTCCTGCAGGAGGAGGATGCCTTTGCTGATCTTGCCCCGCCTCTTGATTTTGATAGCTTCTCTTAATTTCCTCAAAAGTGAAGCATAATAGGCTCCTGCAATTGTGGTACCCTTTGCCAGGAAATCTGTCATCACTACTCCGTCCTGGTCCCAGAAGACAGTGAGCATGACCTTGCCAGCGGAGAGCTGCACCCTTGCCTTCTTTGGAGGGGGTGAGTCACGGTGTTTCCACTGCATTGACTGGGCTTTGGTCTCTGGATCATCGTGATGGACCCAGGTTTCATCCTGTGTAATCAGTCTTTTGAAAAATTTTGACTCATATTCTTGGCACATCTCCAAATTCACCCTCGAGCACTCGACGCGTTCTTGCTTCTGGAAAGGCGTGAGCAACCTGGGAATCCATCTGGCAGACCTTTTGCATATGCAAATGGTCATGAATGATAGTTTCCACAGACCCGGTACTAATCTTGACCTCATGGGCTATTTGGCGAATAATTATGCGTCGATCTTCCAGAATGGCAGCCTCAACTTGACGGACAGATGCCTCATCAATGGCAGAAGGGGGCGACCAGATCTGGGAGCTGTTTCCACAGAATTCCGACCATGTTTGAATTCACGATGCCAGCGTTTTACAAGGTCACATGATGGGGCATCATCACCATAAGTTACTTTTATTTCATCAAAAGTCTCCCGTGGTGTGCGTCCTTTCAAATACAAAAACCGGATCACTGCTCGACACTCAACAGGCTCCATTTCACACTTGACTCTGTTCAAACAAGTGTAAATCAGAAACCACAATTAATTCAGAGCTGTAATTTGCCACTTACTCTATAGAGATATAACTAATTGCACATGCAAAATGTCAGCTAGATCAAACAACTGCAAGTGGGTCAGAGGCATTACTTATTGAACGTCCCTCGTATATACATATATGTATGTATATATAGATATATGTATGTGTATGCGTATGTATATATACATGTCCGTATGTGTATCTATGTGTGCGGGTGTATATATTTATTAATTTTTGAGGGTGTGTATGTGTGATTGCTTACTTATGTATGTGTGTATGTACGTGTGTGTGCATATGTACGTATGTGCGTGGGTTCTTGTATCTAACTGCATGCACATTTTTTCCATGTGTATATATGCGTACATATATGTATGTGTATATATGTATATAGAGATATATGTGTATGTACGTATAGGAATATGTATATGTGTGGGCACGTATATGCATATATGTATGTGTGTGTATGTATATGTATGTATATGGATACGTGTGTAGATGTATGTGTGTGTTTATGTATATATGTATTTAGTTATGTGCGGGCTTGGGTATCTGTGTGTAGCGGTATGTATGTATATGTGTATCCGTGTCGGTACTTCTATACGGCTGTATATATATGTGTGTGTGCGAATATATATGCGTGCATATGTGTGTGCGTGGACGTATATATGTATGAATATATATATATGTATATGTTGATTGATAATAATACGGTCCCATGCGTTTTTTTACGAGAAAGTAGATAAGTTTATAGACACACACCATACTTGGAGCAGACAACTTAAATTGACCATCCGCTTTCTACAATACAGCTCCACAGATAATTAAGTTTTAATTTATGACACTCACCAAAAACATCCTAAAACTTCATCAGTAACAGGCATATATTTTTTCTTTATCTCCTTATTTTTACCTTACTTTATCTTTACGTCCACTTTTTAATTTTTTTATCCCCTTATATTTTTAATTTTCGTCTTTATTTTTTCGCTTCTTTATCTTTATTTGTATCTCCATGTTATTTTTCACGTCTACACTGTCACAATACAGCTCTGGAATGTTAGACCAGACACACGGCATCCTTTGTATCTTTATATACTTATATTCTTATTTTTTACATTTTTTTTACATTTTTACTCTTTTATTACATTTTGCACTTACTATTATCCTGTATTCATGTTTAGATTTATACAAATACTTTTTCCTCTTTGTGATCCCAAATTCATTAAAGATTCACCCCCATTCCACTCCTTCCCTCTTTACCTCAACATCCAGCCTCCTCATTCTATATCGAGTGGAAAAACGGTATGGACGTTTTGTTTTGGTGTCTCGCTTTGCCATATACGACTATGAGCATTTGCATTCCCAAAGAAACTCGTCTATTTCTCAAAAGAGAGAGAAAAGATATATATATATATATATATATATATATCACGTGATCACGTGACCGACCAGACCATCAGATGTTGTTACACATCGCTGGTCACAATGCGTTCGCATTGTTTTAGCCTTCGAATGACACGATCCCGCTGGCTAAGCGAGCAGGCCAACAGAAGAAAGAGTGGGAGAAAGAGTGGTGAAAGAGTACAGCAGGGATCACCACCCCCTGCCGGAGCCTCGTGGAGCTTTTAGTAGTGTTTTCGTTCAATAAACACTCACAACGCCCGTATATATATATATATATATATATATATATATATATATATATATATATATATATATATATATATATATATATATATATAATATATATATATATATATATATATATATATATATATATGGAGGCGCAATGGCCTAGTGTTTAGGGCAGCGGACTCGCGGTCGCAGGATCGCGTTTCGATTCCCATGTTTATGGTAATATATATATATGTGTGTGTGTGTGTATATATGTGTGTGTATGTGTGTGCGTGTGTGTGTATGTATGCATACTTATATATAACATCTTTACGTGTACATTATTTACATTAGACGGATATTTGTCCATATCTTGTTTGTTGTTAACACAACGTTTCGGCTGATATACCCGCCAACCTTATCCAGATGTCTTGGAGTATGTGAACCCAGGTTCAAAAGTTACCCAAGACACCAGAAGAATGCGTCGAAATTAGGAATGAGAACCCAGGTTCGAGATTTACCCAAGACACCTGAAGAAGGCTGGAGCGTATATTAGCCGAAACATTGCGTTAACAACAAACAAGATGAGGACAAATATCCGTCGAATGTAAATAATGTAAATAATGTACACAATTCCTCATCTCTTAAATATAGAACTGTATTATCTAATCGGTACGGAGCCGACATTAGGCTTTTTTTTAAGAATAAGAACCCAGGTTCGAAACTTCCTCAAGACACATGATGAAGGCTGGAGGGTATATCAGCCGAAACGTACACACACACATATATACACAAAAACAAAGATAAGCACGTAGATTAATCAGAGATATATTCATACGGGCACACACACGCATGTCACATATATGTCCCATAGATACACACAGCAGATGTACAAGTGAACGTGCACACACAAACACATTAATACACACATACATAAACCAAGAGATGTACATGTGTACGCGTAGATACGCACCGACATACAGTTGGTACACACACAAACATGTATTACACGTTCACACACAGCAGACACAAACATGCAAGAGCAATAAATACGCACATTCACCCACTCTTGTAGCAGGTATACCCATACACACGCACAAGGCGGCGAGCTGGCAGCAACGTTAGCACACCCGGCGAAATGCTTAGCGGTATTTCGTCTGTCATTACGTTCTGAGTTCAAATTCCGCCGAGGTCGACTTTGCCTTTCATCCTTTCGGGTTCAGTAAAACAAATACCAGTTACGTACTGGGGTCGATGTAATCGACTTAATACCTATGTCTGTCCTTGTTTGTCCCCTCTATGTTTAGCCCCTTATGGGTAATAAAGAAATAGGTATTTCGTCTGCTGTTACGTTCTGAGTTCAAATTCCGCCGAGGTCGACTTTGCCTTTCATCCTTTCGGGGTCTATAAATTATGTACCAGTTACGCACTGGGTCGATGTAATCGACTTAATACCTATGTCTGTTTGCCCTCTCTGTGTTTAGCCTCTTGTGGGTAATAAAGAAATAGGTATACCCATACACCCGCATTCAGCCAACAGGTGTTACTAGCAATTCTCTCTCTACATTCTTGACACCAAGGCCCAACCAAAATCTTGTCCATCTGTTTGGTTCTAGAAATGCAGGTTAAATGTTCTATCCGATGTCGCTACTTTATCAGCACTAATATCTACTACACTACGTGACCCACCTTGACCAGTAGCAGCCCGGTTTCCAGCAGTCTTGCAATTCATCCATTCGGCTACTTATTATTGAAAAGCTAAGTTTCTCTTAGGTGCCGAGAAAATTTTGAGTTACATGGAGCCGAATCAAATTATTATATATATATATATATATATATATATATATATATATATATATAATATTAGGGAGTAAATCCAAACTTACAGGGAAAAATTAGGTTTAGGATTAAATCTAATTTTATAGTATAAATATATATTATATTAAATTAGAGATAAAACCACTACTAGCAAATCAAACACTGAAAATCATAAGCCAATACATAGAAATAAATAAATTAAAAAATATATAAAAAATATAAAATATAAAATATAAAAATCCAATTAAAATATTTAAATTAAAGTTAAAAATTTTAAAAAAATTTTTTAATATTTAAATTAATAATTTTAACTTATAAATTATAAATATATATATATATTTTTTATTATTATTTTATTTTATTTTATTATTTATTTTTTTGTATTTTTTATATTTTTATATTTATTTATTTATTTAGTTATTTTTTATAAACTATCAAAAAGTATTAAAAGTTTAATAAGATAAAGAGTAAAATCACTACGATCGTTTCATGCCCGTAACCAATTCGAATAACAATAATTTAAATTCAATTAATAATTCGAGTTATGGTTACAGTCAATCTTCAGGTTAATTGTAATATTTTAATAAATAATCAAAAATATTTAAACAACATTTTTTAAGAAATAGATAATATAATAAATTTTCTTATAAAAAAATCTATTATCAAACTAGAAACGTAACGATTATGATTATGTCAAAACAACGATTATAATGTTAAATATTAATTTTAATTTTTAAGGTAAGAAACTCACCAATAATCTAATATCAGTAATAGTCAATATCTAATTACATAAATATTTTACAAAAAAATGAATATTCATATCATTAAAATATAAAATTTAAATAATATATAAATTATCAATGAAAATATATAAATGTATATAAATATATAATTAAGATCTAAATAATCTCTATAAATAAATATATATGTACATATAATAAAGACCTAATAAATTAATTTTTCATCTTTGAAGATGAAATAGCTAATTTCAAAAATACAAACAAACCATCTTAAATGAACGCTATAGTAAATTAACTATCTTTATCTCTTTGGCTAAATAATAACTTTCAAAAATCTTATCTTTAAAGTACTTAAAGAAATAATCAATTCGTAGTTATATAGTAATAAATAAATACTATAAATATATTTATCAATGGGAATAATGTAACTAGCAACTAACAATTTAAAAAGACAATATATAAGTTAAAATAGTAATTATAAGAAATTTAAAACTACAATTAATGCTATTAAGACATGTATATACATGAATCTAACTTATACAAAATCATATACTTGCTATCAAACAACATATCTGTCGCTAAGTAAATTCTTACGAATAAACGTAGTTAATATCTAATAATTATATAGAAAATTACGATAATTGGATAAACAACGATATATACATAAAAAAACAATAATATTATACCATAAGACTTATAAATATTAAAATTTAAAGATCTTAAATATAAATATATACCTATCTTAGCGAGGTTTTGTAATGATCGTAGTGTTTTTACTCTTTATTTTATTAAACTTTTAATACTTTTTGATAGTTCATAAAAAATAAATAAGTAAATAAATATAAAAATATTAAAAATATTTAAATATTAAAAAAATAAATAAATAAATAAAAAAATAATAAAATAAAATAATAAATATATATATATATATATATTTATAAATTATTAATTTAAATAACTTTTTTAATTTTTAACTTAATTTAAATATTTTAATTGGATTTTTATATTTTATATTTTATATTTTTTATATATTTTTTAATTAATTTAATTTCTATGTATCGGCTTATGATTTTCACTCTTTGATTTGCCTAGTAGTGGTTTTATCTCTAATTTAATATAATATATATATATATATATATATATATATGGAGAGAGAGAGAGAGAGCTATAACATTGTCGACATTATCAGAAGATGGGCCCACTGTTATATAATACATGTCCATTTTGAAAAGCTGGAACACTATGTTCTCAATTTCGACAAATTTTGCTAGCAACCTTCAAACTACGTAACAGGACTGTCGAATGTAGCTCCTCTCTTCACAGTGGTTTGTATGAAAACATGTAACACGTAATTTAGCCGGTCAGTCGATTGGACAATGTAAGATTGCCTCCCTATGTGTTTACAAAATATGGCGTATAATGTGTTTTAAATATTGGTTTCGCTAATCTACATATAATCATCCATTATGCTAAGAACCACCGCATTGCTGAGATCTATGTACAATGGTCAAATGTGTGTTTATAATCAGGTTCTTCCGCCTTTTTTTTTATATCGTAAGAAAAGTAGACCGAAAAATTCTCAATTATTGCAGTAGGACACATACGAAGTGGCATCAAAAAGGTACCGAATTTGTTTTGTAGGGAGCCAACAGATGACAGCACGCGGTTGCGTACGCAGTGAGAGCTAGCACTGGACTTCATAAGGTGGTGTGCTGACTGACATTGCTGTGATGAAAATCCAATTCAAAGGTCACAGTTTTAGCACAGTTCTCGACTTCCACTTACGGAAAACGATTTCCAACCGAATTCCCAAACTGGCAAGAACGCTGGGACAGGTGTATTGCCGCGCCAGGAAACTATTTTGCAGGTGATGATGTTAAAACGTAGGTAAATAAATTGTTGTTTTTTTTTTTATTAAACATGACTAGTCTGAGAACCTTTTGATACCACCTCAGAACCAATATATAGGTTGCAATAAGTGGAGACGTACCCGAGCCAAGAAACAGTTTTTACCTTCGTGGAAAGCTCCAAGTGATATTTGTTCCTCTCTTTGTGTTTGTTTTGTCGATTCTTTATTGTATATCAGCATTAGATAAGTAAATATACGACTCATGTTCTTCTGACTAACCATCCATTTCTACTTTCACGAATTTGTTTAAGACACATGTAGCTACTATTTCTATCTGTTCGGACAAGAACATAACTTCTGTACTAACTTGTTCACTATCATGAACGTAAAGTGGGGATTTGTTTGTATTATCCTGTGCGAAACTGTAAAAGTTAATGTCTGTTGAAATATACGGTATCACATCTATACATATGGTTGCTCATAAGTGTGAATATCTGTCTTAATGTATCTGTAAGAAAATAGTACATAACACTAAATGTACTAAAAAAGAATGTCTAGAATATATCGTAGCGTATATGTTACTGATTAGGGGTTGTATGGATTAAAATGAAATAAGAAATATAAAGAAGTATCCTATGTAACAGTAATAATATATATTTGGGGTCTAATGCATTCGCTGCCCTAAGCCACGAGATTCCAACAAATAGTCGCAAGAAATGTTCTTGACAAGACGTACTTAAAATACAGAATACTATATTCCTGTAAGAGCACTTCAGATAATCATTGAAATAAAGCAAAATTTCAAAAGTCAAATTTAATAATCATTGAAATGCGGACTTTCTCCAAGAGAAGCCTATTTTACTTAAATGAAGAACGGCCTCCTCAATTTTTTCTGACATTCATATATTCATTTATATATTCACAAAACCCGAGGTATAAATGCTTTAGGTTTCGAA
>NC_042997.1:1092500-1120000 GCF_006345805.1 Octopus sinensis | reverse complement strand
AAGTGACTAAACCAAGTACAACACAGAGAGTATCCGTAATATAGTTTTAAACATTAACCCAATAAATCACCTACTATAACTCCGCTAACTCTAACTCCCACTCATAAATAATGTAACATTCAACTAGGTGTTCCTTTATTGACTACCTACGCACCCACAACCTCATTGCTAAAAATAACTCTTCAGCCACTGACCTTAGCCAGGATGGACACAAGCAAATTGGTATCAAATATCCTCCCCAACAGCTTTAGACTTTGAGACTATTAGACATCTACTACTCTCTTTAAATTCCTTTCATTTCGCTCAATTTTTTCATCTTATCTTCCTCTACCCCCTCCTCTCTCTTATCTTCTCGGCTACCCCGTACACAATTCTTAGACACCATACATATACGCACCTTACTTTATCCTATAGCCAATCCTTAAAACCCCCTTACCTCGCTCTATCCACTCCTCTCTCTTATCTTCTCGGCTACCCCGTACACAATTCTTAGACACCATACATATACGCACCTTACTTTATCCTATAGTAGTCGAGGTGGCTATTGATTGGTAAAAGTAAAGAAAAGAACAGAAATAGAAAGATGAGTGGATAGAGCGAGGTAAGGGGGTTTTAAGGATTGGCTATAGGATAAAGTAAGGTGCGTATATGTATGGTGTCTAAGAATTGTGTACGGGGTAGCCGAGAAGATAAGAGAGAGGAGTGGATAGAGCGAGGTAAGGGGGTTTATTTGATATGTTCGTGTATTTTTCTTGGGATGTCTACTATATCAGTACTTTAACCCACATGGATATACGTCGGATTGCACTTAAGGACTTACGATCATGAATTTACGCAGGATTGCACCTAAGGGCTCATGCTCTGGTTTCTATAACTTCTGAAAGTTTAACTATGAACTTTTATGCCTCTTTTTTCTTCTCACTTTCCCTCTCGTTATTCTTTTACTCCTTTCCTCTATGATTTCATATTATTAATATATACCATTCTCATTTTCCATATTTTCCCCCTACTTGTTTCTACCGCTCAAGGCGGCGTTGCAGAGAATAGAGTTTCCGCTGTTTAAGTCATGTCCAATAATCAAGTCCCGTCATGCCATTTGGCGAGCTGGCAGAAATGGTAGCACGCCGGGCGAAATGCGTAGCCGTATTTCGTCTGCCGTTACGTTCTGAGTCCAAATTCCGCCGAGGTCGAGTTTGCCTTTCATCCTTTCGGGGTCGATAAATTAAGTACCAGTTACGCACTGGGGTCGATATAATCGACTTAATCCATTTGCCTGTACTTGTTTGTCCTCTCTGTGTTTAGCCCCTTGTGGGTAGTAAAGAAATAAGTTATTGATCTGTATGGCGCTTCGATCCTCATTATGCATTTCTTTTTGTAGAAGGGAACAAAATGTGCAACAGTATTCGAGGTGGGGCGTCGCGAATATTGTGAAGAGGGTTATTATAAAGATCTTCACCTGTTAACAAAATCCAATAATTAAAAAGAGAAACAAACAACCGACTGGGTGTTATCAACTGTGTAGAAAACGATTATGGCAAAAATAGTTGCGCAAACGAACCTGGGGGGTAGGGAGAGGACTTTCGGAAAGGCGCTGTCGTGATCCTTTTGCTATTTTACTATAACACATGCAGAAACAGACATAACAACCGTTCATTTTCACTTTTAGACAGCGAGATGGTGGGGAGGGGTGAATTTTGGACCGAAGTTTTTCATTAAAAAATTGAAATTAAAATTTGAATTTGTGTTTATTTTTTCCATACTCTTAATTTCCGTATTTTCCCACGTAGATTGATTTTTTTTTAAATTCGAAAAAAGCTTAAAAAACCCCACTTTAATTTCACGTGAATTACTTTGCTATATTACTGCGGGAAATTACTCTGAAAGAAATCTTTGCGGAAAGGTGAGTAGATTGATTACATATTACTTTCGTTATGTTAACGCAGTTTGTGATATTTTGCTGTTATTTCTAGCATGTGGATAGCCTGCTTGAAGGCCAAGGCCGGAGAATTTAAATTTTGAAAAGTTTTTTTCACAATCGGATCCTCTATAGCCAAAAACGTGGGATTTCATTAAAAAAGCAATATATATTCATTTTCCCGAAAGTTATGACGGAAATATCGGATCTCGTGAATTTTCCGAAAGACCTCTGCCCACCCACCAGGTTTGTTTGCACAGTTTTTGTTGTTTATTTTCTACACAGTTGTTAACACACAGTAGGGTTTTCTTTTTTCTTTTTTTTTTTTTTGTTAACGGGCGAAGAGCTTTATATTAACCGAGAAAAGAAAGATGATGGTTACATGATTCCTAGGCTGAAAAATTCGGAGGGTCCTTGTGCACATTCTGCGGGCAACATCGACTTTTTTGTTGATGTGGACACTAAGTCTCTGATATTATCCGACAGTTCAAGTAAGTTCCCCAACGGTAGTGTATATGCTTGTTTGAGTGTGCCTTGTTTACCAAAGTGGATGAACTCAAATGTTTTCTTCGTTCAAATGCATATTGTTATTTTTTGCCCACTGGATTACGGTGCATATTAAAGATTGAAGAATCGTTTGAGCATATGCACCCTTAATGACTTTCTGAATCTTAGTCATCTGCAAATATTTTAATGGTGCTATGTTCAATGGACTCTACAATATCATTGATATAGACAATAAAAAGAAGTGGATCTAGCATAAGTACCTTGCGTGACACCGATGCTAACTTTCCTGGTTCTGAGTGAATGTCATCAGCATGCTGGGTCTTGTTTGTTACGAAATACTTAATCCATTGAAATAGATTTCCACCGACTCCGGCTTTGGAGAGCTTCCTTAACAGTCTATTGTAGTCGACCCTGTCAAAGGCCTTTGTGAAATCAGAGTATATGACATCGGCGATGGAGCTCTCAGTCATGTCATCAAAGTGGTGGGAGAGCTGTTTTAAACAGTCTCTACCACCACAAAAACCATGCTGGTTACAATTTAGAAGATGATTTTGCTCTGGGAAGGCTGTTATTCTTGATTCCAGCATTCTCTCAAAAATTTTGATATGTGTGGTGAATGAGTTTCGACAGTAGTTTGCTGTGAGCGATTTATTCCCTTTTTGAAAAAGAGGAACGACTGACTGAGAGAGAAGATTTTTAGAGATAAAACCGGCATGCAGTGATTTCCTCCAGAGATTTGCAAGAGGTGCTACAAGTTACTGTCCGCATTACTTTAGCATTCTATGAATCGGGCGGCCTGTATCGTGACGATTGTCTGTTTTACCTGCAAAACACCACGAACAGAATAGTGCAGAAAACTAAGAGCAGGTTAGCTAGGTTTTTTAATAGAATGGGTATGAATATAGTTTTTGATAATGAACTCACCAAGGCTAATTTCCTAGACGTTACACTTAACCTTAATAGCGACTCATACTGCCCTTACCATAAGCCTTCCACTAATTTGAAGTATGTCAGTGTCTTCTCAAATCATGCCAAAACCGTAACAGACAATTTGGTTAAAAACATCTCTCTAAGATTGTCTGGCTTGTCCGCTAGTGCCGATATTTTTATGCAGAAAGCAGAATTTTATAACGCCGCACTATCCAAGGCCGGTTATAGGCAGAAGGTAACTTATATTGATCTGGCCCTTCCGATGCCATCATTGGGTCATCAGGATAGGGCCGTCTATAATAACATAAACAATTAAAGTAGTGACGGGAGCGCGGCGGGTGCTGGGGCAGTCGCTCCCGCATTTAATTTAGCGAACAAGGATAATTATCGGTCCGGGGGATCTCACACTAACCCAAAACCCGTTATTCATCCGAGAATCACCCACCCGAATGCGAGAGCTGGCGTCCCGACCCATCACATAGATAGGAATAAGCATATATGGTTTGTAATTCCCTTTGGTAAGCAGATTAGAACTAACCTCCTCCTCATGTTTCGACAAGCCATCGCCAATAACTTCCCCAGAAATTCCAAATATTACTCCACGGTTAACTCGCATAAAGTTAGGATCGCTTTCTCCAACACTAAAAACATCGCCCAGATAATCGCCTCCCATAATAATAGGCTGCTTACTAAGACCCTATCACCTTTTTCCGGAGGCACAGCTTCTTCCGCTCCCGGTTTAATGCTCAGTAGGAATAATAATAGTAGTAATAATGATATGAGAGCCAGTACAGTGACTCATAATCTCAGCTCCAACCAGGGATTATATACTAGGGGTATAGTTATAAATAGGGGTGTTGTAATTGACGGTAACAATGGCAGTAGTGAGGTGAGCGCAGCCTGGCTCGTTAGGGTAGAGAGTCCCAATAGCAACCCCAGCATCGTTTCCGGAAATAGCAGCACCACGGGCACTAGCAATGACAGCACTCTGATAGATAGTGGAGAATCAGGGGTTATTTCGTTAGTTAATAGTGACGTAGTGGAAAATAAAGTAGTAAGCGGCTGCAGTTCTCGGAACAAATATAGTGACAGTAACGCAGTTCTAATTTCAGAAACTAATCCTAGCAGAATAAGATTCACGTCGGCGAACTCCAAGATCAGAAACGCCGTCTACCAATGCAAGGTTTACACGGACTCAGATGTCTACGCTTATGTCGGGGCCTCGTCGTCAAGATTGGCTTTACGAATCTCCAACCATTACGCAACTTTTCGAGACATGAATAAACGCCAGACCACGGGACTTAACAAGCTAATATGGCGATTGAAGAATACGAACTCAAGCTACAGGCTAGAATGGTCAATTTTGTCGGTGGCCCTCCCATTTGATAGGGGCAGAAGGAAGTGCAACCTTTGTGTCTCCGAACTCTTCCATATATTGTTCGCCAGAGACCGGATGGTAAACAGACTTTTACAGTCGGCTTTTCGATGCCCCCATTGGCGGCGTTATACTTATCTTGCTTATAAATAACGCTTATAAATAATACCTGCACCCGGTTACACTACTTATATGAAAATAGCCCTTGGTAATAAATTCTGAAAAAGCCTTTAAGAGAAATATGATTAACCTTTGCAAGGGGAATTACTCCTGTGAGATGAATGGGGCTTTGTTTTTGACGACGGGGGGTTTCTTTGACAAGGCATGATTAGACGAACACACGCACACATAAAATATTTTTCTGCCGCCCGACGGTTTTTACAGCAGTGACCATTGTGTAGAGCTGTTTACCAACTGACAGCCGCGCGATCAAACGCACACACGTACACATAAAATGTTTTCTACCCCTTGACGGATTTCTCAGCAATGACCAGAATGTAGCGCTTCTTACCAACTTGCGCCCGCACACATATATAGAAGAGTAAACACACACATGTCTCTAAGTAGATTTTGTCCCGCCCCATATAATACATCTAATATTCTTTAAATAGTCAGAACTTTACTCTCGGTCACAAAGAACATCTACACACCCCGTGCCTTCACCCACCGGAATGACCGCTGCCTGACCCGTTAAAATCTTCAACGCACCCACCACCCGTTTTCAACATACACTGATAAACAGTTTGGCCATGGGCTCTTAGGAGCCTAGTTCGATTTGTTTTGCTCCGCCTCTGTTCTGTGTTTGTTTTTTCCAACGGATTTCCTATTTCTTCCTGAAGAGAAAGACACAATATGGTCTCATTATTCAATCGGAATTTGGTCAATTGTGCCTTTCGAAACACGTGTAGAATGAAATAAAACGATTTCTGTTCAATCTTCGTTCAACTCCATTTCTTCAATTCACTAATAATATATATATATATATATATATATATAATATATATATATATATATATATATATATATATATATATACATATATATATATATATATATCAGCCGAAATTGCTAGGATGATCCGGTTCTTGACTGAAGATTGAAGACTTCGAATGTCCCGTCCGTGTCTTTTGTATCGTCTTCTAAATGTTTTACGTTCTTGACCCAGTTTGTACTTTTGTACATATATAATATATATATATATATATATATAAACTTACTTGGAGAAGAGAAATGATGCGTGCGTTCGGTCATATAATAACAATATAATAAATAAATAAAATATATGCATATATACATACATATATGTACATACTTACATCTACATGTATATATACAAGCATATATATATATATATATATATATATATATATATATGAGTACAGGACACCACAAATAAACGTAGAACACAACGAGAAACGAAAACATAAAATCAAACAAGGAAACGGACTTTTTTTTAACAACGAAAAAACAGAGTACAGTACAAACATTACAAGGAAAATTCCCCTTCATCAGATGCCCTTGGTTCGACTCAATGCGTGTTTCGAAGGTAGGGGCAGAACAAGGCCAGGCCGAAACAGTACTTCCTGCAAAAGGAATTAAATAAAATTCTTTGGCAGAGGGGTAAAACAAGTGACAAGAACAGGACGTAAAAGCAATACAAATGAAGAAAAAACAGTAGAAAAAACAGTACAAATACGGAATAACAGGACAAGGAACCAACAATAAGGGCTTTTTTAGGCCTAGACGGTGGAAAAATTAGTTAGAACGCATGTGTAAAATCGGCTTGCGAAAGACAGGGAAGTCGATATATGCTTGTTGAAGACACGGAGCTGAAAGAAAGTTTTTAGTAGCGCTCTGGTCAAAGCCAGAGAGAGGAGGAGGAGGAGGAGGAGAGAGGGAGAGAGAGGGTGGAAAGAAACCAGAAAGGGTGAAAAATAAAGAGAAAGACAAGTAGAGAGGAAGACAGACAGGCAGGGAGGAAGGTCAAGTAAAGAGTAAGAGTAGAATGCTAAAGTGCGATTCTATTTTTGTGTATCAGCCCTTCCACGCTTATTCGTTCGTTCCACTGTTCGTTCTTTCATTCCCCCTCTCACATTTCTTTGCCTTTTCTTCTTGCTCACTTTCCCTCCACTTTTCACTTCATTGTGTACCTGTCATTTTTTCTCGCTCCTCAATTCTTCTGTACCTCTGCTTCTACTTTTCTCTTTTCTCTTCCCACGTGAGTGGCGTTGGGCCAAGCCTGTTCTTTGTTTCTTGTATTGGCCGTCGTCCATGCAACATTCCTCCCTGTGTTTGTAAAATCATGTATCCCTGTCGTATGGCTTCATTTCCACACACGCTGGCATAATTTAATTCGTCCTTAGTCGAAAGACACCGGTTGTTATGCCCTGTTATTATTTATTATTTTATTTGTGTAACATTGTCCGTTTTTTCCCGTCCTTGTTTTTGTATATATTCGCCGCTTTCTTCCAGGGAATCTAATGGTCTTAGTCTAGCTTTTCCTTTGTGCTGGCCAGATTGAAGCAATCTGAAGTTAATCAGCCGAAATTGCGAGAATAACCTAGTACTTGACTGAAGAAAGAAAACTAAGAATGACCCATCCTTGTTTTCTTTGTATCGTCCATCCGGATGTTTTGTTGTCCCATTTTTGTATCACCTAACTGTCCTGATGTTTTGCCTTCTTGTCCCATTTTGTAGTTTACATACATACATACATATATATATATATATATATATATATATATATATATATATACACACACACATATATATATATATACATATATATTTATGTATATCTATAAATAGCTATATCTATATCTATATATACATACACGCGTAACGGCGCATGGCGAACTTCTTAGAGAGTCGAGTTCACAATCATAAAACAGGAAGTTCGGTTCTGTGTTGTGTTCTTGAGCAATATATATTATTTTACGCTGCTCCAGTTCCCTCAGCTGTAGAAATAAGTTGCGACGTCAATGGTGCCAACTTGTATCGGCCTTTGTGTTTCCCTTGGTGTTGTACATACTGGGGATATGCGTGAGTGACTGTTGTTTTTTTTTTCATAAACAACCTTGCCCGGATTTGTGCCTCGGTGGGGAACTTTCTAGTTACAATCCCATAGTCATTCATAACCGAAGAGGGTATTATATATATATATATACGTGAAATAAACATTGAAAATGCTTTGCTCCACACAGAGACCGCAGGAGCTTCAGGAATATCGCAAACTCTTTTACCTGAATTCATCGCAACGTCGAAAATACTGCCATAACCCCAGAAGACGTCTTAGAATCGCAAGATTTTCACCACTTACCATGTACATTTCACCTGAGTCAGTGAAGCCTGAATTACACTTCTACAAATGTGTTCCATTTGTCTTCTGTCATCCTCAACAAAATAGGCGTTATGTCAGCTATCATGTTTTGCCTTATTGATAGTGATCGTCACACAACTTACATCTTCGAAAGTTCTTTATGAACATTCCTTCTAACAGCAGCATTTCTTTTCAAAATTTTAAGTATCACTCTCTAAGTCCGGAATAAATAATTTTCTTCCGTTGCTTCTTCTCATCTTTCTGATCCAGATATTTTATATGGGGTCAATTGTTACTTCCGATTTCTAGTTCTCAAGGTGATCAAGTTTCTTCTTACTGATATTTTTTGATTCGCCTTCCATCTTTACCTCCTCTACTTACTATGATTAAACAGAAATGCACAACCATGCACACACGAAAGCAGATGCACATAAGTATATATTTAAAACTATATTTTTTTTATCATACATTTTTCTTTCTTGTATCCTTCAATTCTCCACTCCTCATATTTCAGCATGGGTATTTTTCACCCATAACATTTAAATTATGTATCTATCCAACAGAATTTCTATGTATGATTTTTTTTCTGGCAAAGGGTTTCGACTAAAAAATCTATCAATCTCGTCTTCAGTAATGTGCAAATACTTAATGCTAAAATTATTCATCTAATTGAACCGGCATTATTCACCATAAAGTCATACATATCACAATATGCTTATACATGTAAACAATTACACACAAATGTATGTATATATGTTTATAATATATGTATAAGAAAAACATCTGTCTGTACGTTTCGAATGTACTTGTTGTCATGTATCTGTACTTGTACTTGCATGTTTGTGTGTACATTTGCATCGTAAACAGAAATTCTTAATACTTCGTAAATACAACATTCTATAAAATATTATTGTGCATTTATATTGTCGACAAGACGTTATCATCATTGTGTTTTTCCTAAAGAAAGTGAACTTAAAATCAAACATTCAGCTCTTATTTAATGGATATATTCAGACCTGTCATGTACATTGAAGTGACTAAATTAAAAAAAAGAGTTAACATCCTCAGACTGTTGGTACCAAACTAGAGAATTCTACACTAACATATTTGCCCTACATTCCTAGTAAATACATTTAGAAATGCATTTTATTGAAGGGAAGTGAAACTTACTGAAATTTGATTTATTCGTTATTACGCTCACGTTGTTTCTTTCACGGAAAATTAAAGCTAGTATAATTCACACAAGTGTTCATTACCTTTTTACTCGTTTGTGATTAGGATTTTAAAATAAAATATGAAAAGAACGTCATGTTAAAAAAGCCCTTTTAAATCTTCATGTTATAATTTTATTTATACCGAACTAATGCTATGTGTAACATAGATTCGAAAAGCGTTAATTATAGCTTTGGGTTAACACTGAATAAGTTAAATGGATTTTTTTTCACTCGGAATTTATAATGAAAAAGAAAAACATACAACGGAAGAAATAGGAAAGATGAAGAAACTGCAAAATAAAAAAAAATGTATACAGTATGTATAAGAAAATAAAAGAAACTTAAATACATAGAAATTACGAAAACAAAAACCAACAAAATTTCTATTTTGATGAAGGTATCTATCGCGAATACATAACTGCCGGCAATGTGTCTTTCAAAAACAGCCGTTACAAACAATGAGATAAACATCTTCTAGAAGAAAATTGCCAATAATAGCAGCCACAACATCAATAATACAACAGAAGTAATGATAAGATTAATAATAATAATAATGATAATAATAATAATATTAATAATAATAATAATAATAATAATAATAATAATAATAATAATAATAATAATAATAATATTATTATTATTATTATTATTATTATTATTATTATTATTATTATTATTATTATTATTATTATTATTATTAAGCAAAGTAATATTCTTCAAGACTAATAAAATAAGGGAAAAAAAGAAACAACAAAGGGAAATGAGGAAGACAGATTTCGGGGTGGAATCGGGAAAATTATAAAGAATATTGGTCTTCGATAAGAAACGAATTAACAAAACGAAACAATTTAAATCGCTTATCAAACAATTTGCCCCAAGTGAAAAGGTGACCCGGAAATAAATTTAGGTATCAATTGTGTTTTCCACCTCTTGGAAAAATTTCAATTTTTCATTTATTTGCTATTATTTCCATTTTATTATTTGATAGTTTTTTTTTTTATATCTTTCACTTTTTATAGATTTTTGCTTTAATGTTTCTTTGAGCAATTCCCTTCAAGTTAAGTAATACAATCGATGAAAACAAGGAGCAAAGAAATGGAAAATATTGCTACTTTTTCTTTGACCTTCATAGTATTGTTCGGTGCTGGTTATTTTTACAAGAGTATCATGTGTTATTTTGTTGTTGATTTTCTTACTGCTAAAGTAGTTTATCGAATACTTTTTTTTACATATACTTGTATCTAACCTTAGGTTAAATATTTCAAACGAAACAATCTTAAGCGAATGTTATTCATACAACAGTCTTAGGAAGGAAACGGTGTCCGACTATTGTCCACAAAAACTGATACCTAGGGTAATTCTCTTACATGTAGCCACCAGTCTTATATCTAGTCTAAGCGTTTATAATAGATCTACTGTATAAGAAAATAAAGTTTCTTTAGCAGCTAGGGAAGATTTCAAATCCTTGCCACCTACTAATTTGAGAAATACATATTATGTGCGTTAAATTTTCACTGAACATCAACTCAACACAAAGTGGTGTATTACTGATTAGTGAAGTTTAGCAACTGTAGTTAATTTAGAAACACATGTCAATTGAGGTGTTTAGGGTCTAGCTAAACTATATTGATGAATAAATTTATGTACATTAAACGAGCTTCAGCACAAAATATATTTGCTTCAATGTTTCACGATACCATGATAAAAATATGGAACTAAGTAAAAGAAAATCCAGAATATATCTAATGGAATATAAGATTATAAAAGCCTCAATAGAAAAGGTAGAAATAATAAGCTGAGAACAGAAAACTGCAAATCATTTTCAGTAGACTGTGACAACTCAAATCCAAGTCTGCGAAAACAGTTGCATGCTGGCGAAGGATATATTTGATATGTTTAAATAATAGACATCACTGAATCGAACTTCACGGTAATCTAACACATATCTGCAGAGATTCCACACTAAATATTCATACTACACGTTTTAAATGTCATTAAGAACATTATTATTTTATCGTTCACCGTTTCCCATGCTTCTTTTCTTAAAGATTTGAGAAAGACATATAATGTGTAAGTGTATGTATATTATGTGAAAATGTATATTATGAGAAAGACATATTATGTTTAGATATTATGTATAGATTCTTAAAAGAATCTATACAAATGAATTTCTGAAAAGTCTGTGGAAAGTGCAGACAATATTATACTTACTGGCAGTCCCCACACTAGCAGAAACGTGTAAATTCTTTGTTTACACTATAATATATTATACATTATCTTGTCACCAACTAACTTCCAGCAATTTTTAAAACTATTTTTATTCAACTTAACGACACGACTTTCAAGTAGATTTTTAGTGTTATTTCGCAATCTTCATTCTCTTCATAATTCCCATTCTCTTATGCCTTATTGCAATTGTATGTGTGTATGTGCGCGTGTGTGTGTGTGTGTGTGTATGTGTGTGTGCGTAAAATCAAAATAAGCAACAGGATATCAAGTGGTAATGCAGTGCGACCGTTTCAAGCGGCTCCATTTAATTGAACAAAGCAATCATTACATCAATTTAAATACAGTGCTGCCGTCAACTGTCCAAAATATAGAATGTTTGTTTAATAATTAGGACACATTAATATAATTTTTCGTGAATATTTTCACAGAGTAAAAAGATAGAATTCATGTTGTTGCTATTGTAACAGAGTGGCTTTTTAAATTGCATGGAGCATAGTAGGGTCATAGGGTTGTAAGGGTTGTAATTCATTTCACACTTTTTTCCTTTCTCTTGGGGTAAAAGTGATACCTATGATAGTATTTATGAGCATACCTAACCACGAACTGGCAATTCACTCTCGTTCTTTATTCAAAATGGACACAGTCTTCTAGTTTCAGATTTAATACATGATAAAGAGATGGATAAACACACACACTTACCATCCTACTATGCTCCATGCGATTCTACGAGATTGCAGTATATTCTTAACCGCTTTGCCACAATAGCGACTACATGAATTTCTTCTATCTCTTTACTCTGTTAAAATATTTAACAAAAATTATATCAATGCGTCCTTCCTGTTAAAAAAAAATTCTATAATTTGTACAGCTGAAGATAGTACTGTATTTAGATTGATGTAATGGTTACTTTGTTCAATTACATGGAGTCGCTTGAAACGGTCGTACTGCATTACTACTTGCTATCCTGTTGTTTATTTTGATTTTATTCCCCTTACTTCGAACTGTGCGGTAATACCTGACTGACTTGGTGCTTCAACTTAGATACCTAATTCAACTGAATCTTAATTATGTATGTATGAGTGTATATATGTATATGTATATATAATATATATATATATTATATATATATATATATATATATATATATATATTATATATATATATATATATACCTACATATATATATGTGTGTGTGTGTGTGTGTGTGCATTTATGTATGAAACATTCATACTATTGTCACCTTCATTGAATATATTATCGTTGTTATCTTTATTTACTTAAAATTTACATCACTACGAAAATTACAATCTAAGGCAAACTTCGCTACTGAATTTATTAGCTTCTATAGTAGTACCATTGTTACATTTTCATATTACGTCCAATATTCCATCTTTTTGGGTACGATGAAGTTTTGTTGAAAGCAAATCTAGCAACATTATAGGGAGAATTTCTGAAGGCAAATCTAGGAAAATTATAGTGCGAATTTCAAATCATTAATTGAATTATCGTATAAATAAATATCTTATAATGCTGGACAACGATATAATCAAAATTAAAGACGTGAATGTATACTTTAGTGGAATATATATTGGTAGAAGTAGGAGATCTTTTCGGTTTGAACAGCATTTTTTTCTAGCGATGTCATATGAAATTGTCACCCATAATTATGACCCTAGTATCGATCTATTGCATTTCAATCTGTTTTAGGTTTAGGGTTAGGGGTGAGGGGAAGGGTATATTTTTTTCTTCAGAAATGTAAATAAACCCAATCTGATTCTTAAGCGACGTACATATTCATACGGCACAGAATGTTTTCACGTCAATAGACTCATTGATTGGTTGAAATTGCAGAAATTGAAGAAAAAAACAACAACAATTATCTTACAAACTATAGAATTTTCTCAATAAAGCCAAGAGAAAAAGAGGTTTTATAAACACATTCTACTAGTATACGAAGTTTAAAAGTGTTTAGTTACGTGGAAATTATTTTTAAAAGCTGCTGTTCAAACCGTAAAGATCCGCAGTAGGATTCTGAAATCTAAACTGAATGCGTGAAAATTTATTACTATTGAAATTAAGATAAATATTACACAAGATATGATGAAAGAATCAATGGGTACAAAATGGTGAGTTAATTGATAATTAAAGGATAGTGAGATAAATCCGAGGAACAGCGCACAATTCATACAAAGATGAATCCCAATCACTTATCGAGTACTGCATAATCATTTCTACTCTTAGTACACGGCCCGAGATTTTGGGGGAGGGGGCCAGTCGATTATATCGGGAACACTGCATAATAACAAAGAATGAAATCTATATATATAAAAGTGAAGTTGTGTGAGTGTCTGTCTCCTACGATTTAGATTCCTAACTACTCTCAGATTTTGCGGTGCAGTTTAACCAAAACCGGGTATAGTGATTCATATCGAGCCCTTCTGGGTATTAGCGCGCGTCTACAATGAGTCTACGATTTTAAAAATAATTTACCATAATTTTTTTCCATTTTAAAGCATATTTTTTTAAATAAAGGGAAGTAACTCCCTAAAAATGTCTACGATGAGTCAACGATTTAAAAAAAAATTTACCATAATTTTTTTTTCCATTTTTAATGCATTTGTTGCTGTTTTTTTTGCTATAACTCTCTAAAATGCCTTATAGTTATTTCCCTTACAAACCCGAGCAACGCCGGGAGATACTGCTAGTATAATATATCTTAAACTGATAAAACTATTGTGGAATAACAGTAAGATTTTTATCTGTAAATGTTTCTTAAAGATTGCTATGTGAAGGGTCATTCACAAACATAATAGAGTCTAAAGGAAATAAGAAAAAAACAGAAACAGGAAAATATAGTAGAACGAAATCATTACAAATGAGCTTGTTTTAAAGAAAGTTTGAAAGTTTAAAGAAAGTTTGTAAAATGCCACGTAATATTTATCCCGGTTCACTGCGTTCTGAGTTCAAATCCCTCTGAAGTTTAACATTATCTTTCACTCTTCGAAGTTTGATAAAATAAAAAGTAAGAGTTAAGTACAGTCATCGATGATATCAGCGAATGCCCTCTTTTGACAATCCCTTGTTTGTTCCTAGTTAGAAAGCACATGTGGAGTTCTCAGCCACTTGCACGTTAATATCACGAGCAAGCTGTTCCGTTGATTCTATCAATATCGCTTAAGCCATAACAAGGATTTCGACCAAGAAATAGATTAACTTCTACTATGCAATCGCTACGACCATCCTGTATGATAATATGATATTTTATAATAATGTACTGTAAATATTTTAACCTTGGTCCATCCGACTTCCCTCCTTCTTCTTGCTTTACAGAATACTAAGGAAGCAGTTATTCAGAATTTCAGGTAACTTGTAGTACTTTGACACTTCGTCAAATTATAAATCCTATTACCTTATAATGTCGTAATCAACTAATACATCTTACTGATATATAACTTCAACACGTTTAATAAACAACTGATAACTGATTTCTAAACTTACAATATAATATAGAAATCATTTACCTTTTTATACCACGGAACATATACTTTGCTGACATACGATACAAAATATAATTGAGTAAACACTATATACCTTGTATATATTACAAACAATATTTATATTTAAAATAAAAGCGCGTGCATTTGTAGTTAGGGTATTCAGCTCACGATCGCAAGGTCGTGTGCCCAATTTTCAGCGACGCGTTGTGTCCTTGAGCAAGACACTTAATTTCACGTGACTCCAGTTCACTCAATTGGCAAAAGTAAGTACTACCTGTATTTCAAAGGGCCAGACTTGTCACACTCTGTGCCACGCTTAATTTCCCTGAGAACTACGTGAAATGTGGAGTGCTCAGCCACTTGCACGTTAATATCACGAGCAAGCTGTTCCGTTGATTCTATCAGCTTGGAGCCTCGTCGGCGTAACCGACGGAGTGCTCCTTCTCTATTTAAAACGTTGTGTTTTAGCTTATGCAAATACATTATAGGTATTTCAAACACATGCAAATATCGCTTAAGCCATAACAAGGATTTCGACCAAGAATTAGATTAACTTCTACTATGACTCTAGTAATATCGTTATACTTCCACCTAATTTCTACAACATGAACAAATATTAGGATTTAAATGATGTAAACGACATGCCCAGGCATGCGGAAACTATTTATGTCAATGATACGTATGTTGATCTATAGAATCAGCAAAGGTGCTTTATCTAATAATGTTCTTCATTTACATACCTAAGCATTTTATGAATAATTTTTTGGCATTTTTCCTAATGTTTTTTTTTTCGATTTTCTAACACTTACTGTTTTTTCTTTTTTTTATGATGTTTATATCCTAATATATCACACTCTTTTTCGACGTCATAAATGTCTTAATAAGATCGAGGTTTGACGTTTTTAAGGACCTTCATCATTTTCGTTTGTTCGTTTGAATATGATATATAAAAAATTTTACTAGGAAAATCGAAATGATATCTTTCCTGATGATGATGGAGAAAATGTTTGTTTACTGGAGTTAAACTGATTTGATATATATGTGCGTGTGTGTGTATGTGTGTATATTTATATATGTGTGTGTATATATATTATATATGTATATATATATATATATATATATATAATATATATATATATATATATATATATATATATATATATATATATTATATATATATATATATATATATATAAAGGAAATGAAGAAAATGCTAACAAAATGATTTAAGTAAGGGAGAGTGTATTTAATTAGGTAAAAGTTCTTTTTACCGGTTGCGCATTTGTTATGCTTATCAAAAGATATTTTTTAAGAGAGATAGAGTTCCTTTCTGATAGATTTTTTTCTCTCATATATATATATAATATATAATATATATATATTATATATATATATATATATATATATATATATATATATATATATTATTGCTTCTTGTCAGTAGGAGCATTTAACTTACAAGTGATTATGTTGATACTTATGCAGAAGTGAATTGAAAACATACCGGACTATTTACTTTTTGTTATAATGTTTAGAAACATTCGGAAATGAAACGAAGGTTAAAAATTTAAAAAAAGGACAATATAAATGCAATACAACATAACTAAAAACAAAATTATATATTCATTCACACACTTATGCACATAAATATATATCCAAATACCAAATCGCACACACTAATACACACATGAACAAGCATGTATACATATAAAAACTCATAGGTTTATATATTATTTTATGTATGTTTGTGTGTATACATGCATTTAAATAGGTGTGTATCTCTCTCTCTCTCTCTCTCTCTCTCGCTATATATATATATATATATATATATACCAAGCCTTATTCAGAGACTAACCACCTTTTGCACTTAATGGTTAGAACCACCATGGCGTCTGATGTGGCTTTTTAAACCAGACAATGTATTGAAAAGACACCCACATAGATTGGAGACACCCACATAGATTGGATATCTGATTTCGTCTACCTTGAGCTGCAGTTAAGTTCTGATCGTTATAGATCTTAAAATGTCTTTTGAGGCGTCCGCTAGATTTGAAAACCTTGAATCATATACGGCATTAAAAGCTGTGCACAGATATATAGGCAGAGTAGTTGTTGGAGGTTCGTTTTTCATGCGTCCGCAAATGAGATTTAAGCCCAACAAAAGCAAGACATGGTCTGTCACTGACTGTGCACACAAAAAGTTCGCTGGGATTCAACTTCCCGTTGATCCCAGCATTCTCCTTCAAATCTCAGTTGAGTCTTGCATGTGTCATCCTGGCCTTCGCAAAACCTATAACTCCTCTACACACTTTTGTTCACCATCCAGCTCTATCCGAATCATAGGTTTCTATGTCCTTTGGGTCCATTCTAAGTGCCTTCCGAGAGATATATGAATGCAACATCATTGCGGAATGTCTGTAAATTTTTTATATGTATTGGCATACATAAACACTACTAATATGACCCATAATGTAACACAAAAGAGAAAACCATCATCATCATCATCATCATCATCATTTAACGTCCGTTTTCCGCGCTAGCATGCGTTTGCTGGTTCGACCGGGGTCTGGGAAGCCAGGGGCTGCACCAGGCTCCAGTCTGATCTGGCAGAGTTTCTACAGCTGGATGCCCTTCCCAATGCCAACCACTCCGCGACTGTAGTGGGTGCTTTTTACGTGCCACCTGCACAGGTGCCAGGGGAGTCCGGCATCGCCCACGATCGGTTAGTGCTTTTAACGTGCCACCGGCACGGAAGCCAGCCAAGGCGGCGCTGGCATCGGCCACGTTCGGATGGTGCTTTTTATGTGTCACCGGCACTGGAGCCAGTCGATTAATATATATATATATTAAGGAAGAGAAACAATGTGTGCTTAACCCCTCGAGAGTTTTTACTGTCTGAAAAGATTTATAGGTTCACATAGTCACTGTGAAATCCAGGTTGAAAATATACAGTGGTGACCATTTCAGAAATGTTGTTTCATAAAGGCTATTTATTGAACGAAATTTCATATTTCTCTCACGTGCAAATTACGACTGAATTTTATGCAGTTTAGTGGCACCTTATTAATGTCAGTAATTTACGTTATCACTGTTTCTATTTACTTCAGATTGAACGGGAAGACTTCGTGGGCCTGACATTGACAAGCCGAAAAGTTGAAGTGCTAATCTGTGACTCACGTAGTCACAGATCGATCTCCTTTCACTTAGCTATGATGTATATATTGTTTTAGCAAAATATTTTTATAAAAGGATCCTCTCCGAGACGGTCAGTGAGGCGACTGACATTTCAGCGCTCATTTCGAAGGCGACTCTTGTGTTTCAAAGACTAACTAAGAGACAACCTGAAGCGATGCAACACACCCTATTCTTCCTATAAAAAGGAAGCAAGAGTACACAGGAGTTGGCGCCAGGTTTGGTTCTCCTCAGTTCACAAATATGACCAAAGTCGACTCCGACAATAGGACCAACTTCGAGCAAGCATTAAGTCACGTGTGGCAAAACGCTGCTCCTATAAATGAAGACCTTATCTATCATTATGGTTTTGTGTCTCGGAGAGAACAGGGCTTGCCACCTTCTCAAGAAAACACGTACTAGCTTTTCCGAAATTAAAAAAAACATTATTAATCGTTCTCTCGTTTTGCTCGTTATGGTATATATATATATATATATATAATATATATATATATATATATATATATATATATATATTCAAATGTGACCGCGTGTGTACCGTTGGCGATTTTTTTCTTCTGTCTTCCCTTCTCTGGATCTTTCCTTCTCCTATGTTTCCGAAAAAGAGCTCCGCTCGAAACGTTCTTTCTGAGCGTCCTATAATACTGTATTTGTTCCACGTCCTCGCGTTGTTGTTATTTTTGTGCTTTCTTGTTTGGATTAACTATATATATATATATATATATATATATATATATATATATATATATATATAGAGAGAGAGAGAGAGAGAGAGGGAGAGAGACAGAACGACAGAGAGAGAAAAAAATTAGAGAGAAACGCATTAATGAATGAATGAATGAATGAACGAATGAAGCATTGAATGAATAAATGAATATATAGACATTGCAGTGAAAATACGTCTATTAAATTATTAATGACTTTTCATATTTCATGGTCGCCTTGTATCCTCTTTAGAAATATTAAATCTATCATTATTTCTACACTTTTAATATTTAATGTAAATCTGTTAATTTTTAATGATGAGTACAACTGTGTTGTTTGTGGTAAGATAACATAATATGTATGGATTTTGTTTCAAATTTATCACTAAAAAATTTTAACTAGATTCTTCGAATCATACGTCATAGGTGCATGAGCAGTTATATGTAGGAGTTGCATTATTAATCTTATACATATATATATATATATATATATATATATATATATAGAGAGAGAGAGAGAGAGAGAGAGAGAAAGAGAGAGAGATGTACATAGGCTGTATATATTGTCCACAAATGTTTTACTATTTAGTTTTGTATTAATGTATGTAGGGTCGTGCTTGAAATTCGCTCTTATGATAAATACATTATAATAATTTATGGCCACCATAACAGTTGAAGGAATTGTCAGAATCTGCATCTCACAGATTACTCCTTTAATGAAAGCGAAAATTTGACGGATCACACACACACATGCTCGCGCGCATAAACACAGACATATAAATTATATATATATATATATATATATATATATATATATATATATAATATATATATATATATATATATATATTATATATATATAATATTTAGCAATTAAGGACAACTACTTAATAAGGAAAACTTAACAAGAAATTGTCAGGTAGATAGCGTAATACGCTATCTACCTGACAATTTCTTGTTAAGTTTTCCTTATTAAGTAGTTGTCCTTAATTGCTAAATTTTTATTCCGAAAAACTTTTCCTCTCCCGAAATGCAATTCGTAAAAGTTTACCATTTACCCGGATGTAATATATATAAACTCACCCATGTGCTTCGTTGATGTTGATCAGTTAGCTGATCGGCTTAAGCGAGGCAGGGTCGTTGTTTATTTATAGTACATTCAGGCCTGCTGATGATTACGTAAGTATGAAATCACTGTGATACAGGCCTATATTTTTAAATGTCTTACTTTGAAAAATTGCATTCGGTGGGATTAGTAATATTTTTGGTAGAAATGACTGATTGTCCCTCTTAGCGTTGGCATGTATATACAATGCCTCCTGGCATGTATGTATAATGCCCTCTATATATAATATATATATATATATATATATATATATAATATATATTATATATATATATATATATATATATATATATATATATATATATATTATATATATATTATATATAGCAATTAAGGACAACTACTTAATAAGGAAAACTTAACAAGAAATTGTCAGGTAGATAGCGTAATACGCTATCTACCTGACAATTTCTTGTTAAGTTTTCCTTATTAAGTAGTTGTCCTTAATTGCTAAATTTTTATTCCGAAAAACTTTTCCTCTCCCGAAATGCAATTCGTAAAAGTTTACCATTTACCCGGATGTAATATATATAAACTCACCCATGTGCTTCGTTGATGTTGATCAGTTAGCTGATCGGCTTAAGCGAGGCAGGGTCGTTGTTTATTTATAGTACATTCAGGCCTGCTGATGATTACGTAAGTATGAAATCACTGTGATACAGGCCTATATTTTTAAATGTCTTACTTTGAAAAATTGCATTCGGTGGGATTAGTAATATTTTTGGTAGAAATGACTGATTGTCCCTCTTAGCGTTGGCATGTATATACAATGCCTCCTGGCATGTATGTATAATGCCCTCTATATATAATATATATATATATATATATTAATATATATATATATATATATATCTGTGTGTGTGAGTGTGTATATATATAGGCGTGGCTGTATGGAAAGAAGCTTGCTTCCCAACCACATGGTTCCGGGTTCAGTTCCACTGCGTGGCACCTTGGGCAAGTGTCTCTTATTATAGCCTCGTGTGACCAAACCCTTGTGAGTGGATTTGATAGACGGAAACTGAAAGAAGCCGTCGTACATATACATATATATATTTATATATATATTTATATATATATATGTATGTCTATGTATATGTTTGTGCTTGTTTTTGTCTCCCTACCATCGCAGGAAAACTGATATCGGTGTGCTTATGTCCCCGTAAATTAGCGATTCGGTAAAAGAAACAGAATAAGTCCTGCAGTTGATTCATTCGACTAAAGGTGGTGCTGCACTAACCTGCTCTGTGTATCAAGAGCAATACATAGGCCAAACAAAAAACAAAAACAGTTTAAGTAAAAGGATGGCTCTGCACAGATCCCAGATCAAAATCCTCCAAAACAGAAAAATAGCATTCAGCCGACACATGGACATTTGCGCCAATAACGATAATTCAGGGACGATACAACTTGTAGCCAACAAATTAATAGAGACTCTCTTTATTACAAAATACAGACCCTTTTAGAAAGCATCTACAACGAACGACATATCCACCACGGCATTAGAATAACATAAACACACACGCAAATATTAAAAATCATACACTCAAGATATTCCCAAGAATTCATAAAAAACAGTCTCAATCACTGCTATAATCTATATCTTATAAAAGTTATTTGTCCTATCTGAAAATAGTAGGGTTCTATCTGAATTCTTAAGAAGGTGTATATCAGATCTAAGTATATTTTGAAAGGTAGATGGGGACTTACAATACTTAAAGTTTGGTATTATACCCAGCAGCTCTGCTTCGAAAGCTTCGATTTCTTTGATCTTGGGTGGGAATCATCTAGACCCTATGTTAAAGTGGTCTTTGTCCGAGTGTGGTGCAGCTTGGTCGAAGCAAAAAGCTTTCAACCTCATGCGTCTTATAACATCAATAATTTTTCGAAGCGGCATTCTTTTGTGTAGTTCATTTGATGGTGTAGAAATATTGTTCAAGGAATATCTAATGTTGTGTAAATCTATTAATGCGGAGAGTATTACAGATAATTCGTTATTATGTAGAGCGCCCAACCGGCGGTGGAGTTGTGAGGAACGGACCTGGTAGCGGTCTGTTCCCATACACATTGGGACCGGGGACTGAAGAATCCTTGTTACAATATCATAAATCAGGAGAAAAGCATACCCTATAAAATATAGAGCAGTTGTTTATTTTTGTATGTGTAACGTAATAAGTTAGAAAAAAAAACCGTTGGTTTCATATTTAGTGTGAACTAGACATCTCTTTAGTTTCTCTACTCGATAACCGTTCCCTGCAAAAATTGTTTTTAAACACAAGAACTACGGAAGAAGACTGTGTTAATAGTGTTTGGCAGAAAGATACTATACTCACACACGCTTGTACACGCTTGTACACACGCTTGTACATAAACATACAAACACACACACATATCTATAGCTCTATACATATATAAACATAATTGTGTGTAGTAAATACACGTGTAATATATATATCCAATGTGTATGTGCGTGCATATATACGTGTACGAATGATTGTATATATATTTCTTTATTGCCCACAAGCGGCTAAACATAGAGGGGACAAACAAAGGGATAAATTCGATTACATCGACCCCAGTGCGAAACTGGTATTTTATCTATCGACCCCGAAAGGATGAATGGCAAACTCGACCTCGGCGGAATTTGAACTCACAACGTGACGACAGACGAAATACCGCTCAGCATTTCGCCCGGCGCGCTAACGTGTCTGCCAGCTCGCCGCCTTGAATAATTGTGTATGTACGAGTGTAAAACTCTACCTGTTGTCCTTGCCGCCTTCAATCATGCATATATGTATGTAAACACCTTTATATATATGCAGATGTAGATGTGGTTCACAGACAGACGGGTGCATTTGTATACATACATATATAACGGGTATGTATATTCAAGTGTTGCGGCGAATGTGAATGTTTTACAGTTTATATTTTTGTGTATGTGTTTTTATTTGTATATACAGCTATCCGCATATATGTACATGTGCGTATAGAGAAGTGTATACGTGCATAATGATGCGTGCATGTGTATGTATACGTGTGTATGAGAGTGTATGCGTGTATTATATATATATATATATATATATATATATATAACGGGAAGCTTTATGAAAATAAACAAAAGACGAAGGCAGGTGGAAAACAAACGAACAATTGTATTAGTATATATATATATATATATACACCTGTGTGTTTGTGCGTGCGAGTACATGTGTGCATATGCAGATTCTACGTACGAAGTTTTACTTTCCTCACACCTATTGGAGTAATTGCCCTTTATTCAACGTTTTTTTTTTTTCCATAGCATTTATGTTTGTCTTAATAACTAATGAGATGCTGGAGCAGATTTCAGCCTCGTCACCCGAAACTCTAAGTTTCATTACATATATATTCATAGATATATGTATATATATATATATATGTATATATATATATATATATATAATATATATATATATATATATATATATATATATATGTGCAGAAAGTGAACAAAAGTGGGATTAAAGCAGAAAATGAAATGCTAACGCCTTTGATATTAGTCGAAATATATCTAATTTAAATAGATAATTCTGCACTAACTATGTATTTTCTATTTAAAATAAATGTTTTCCGAGTGATAGCACATGTTTGATTTTTCGTTTTCTATTTTAATCAATATCTACCCACAGAAGAAGAAACCAACTGTAGCCACCTTTGATAGGCAATTTCAGTACTACATTTTCAGTCGTAAATCAAGCTGGAGTTTCAGTAGTAATCCAACCTGAAGACTCATAGCATATACCTATAACTTTTCGTCAATTGACGAAAGCTCCTTCATATTATCTCCCTCACCCTCTCTCTCACCTTCTTTCTCTCCCTTTCTCAAAGCGTTTTCTTAGATTCTCATTCAACTGTGCCCACTCAAAATAATCAAGGAGGTTGCAGTCTGGGCTGTCAGGTGGCTAGATGTTAGGTGTGATGTGGTCGCATAAATTGTATGACAGCCATAATAGGGTTCCCTTGCTTGTGTGGCATGGTGCAGAGTCTTCGAGAAGCCACCCACTTCCTAGGGCAGCATTACCTCCTCCAGGCATAAGGTCGCTATCACTAGGGATCACTCCAAACACCATGATGTTGACTGGATCTTTGATATTTATCACTCTCGGTACCTGTCCTCAGATTGCACTATTCTCAGATTAACACCTAAACACACTGAAATGTTCGTATTGTAGATTCCGGCGCAAATACCAAGCAGTACAATATGTCATTTCCAAATATATAGCAGACTGAAGTGCATCATGGTGCTGTTTCTTTCATGTACGTAGCCCAACTAACCCCGCCATACTGTGTAGTCGACAAAATCAAATGCAAAGCGCATGCGCGAAATTAAAAATATAAAGTGATGACAATTTACCCATCGTACCCTGTATATGTGTATGTTTACGTTTTTGTGTTTGTCCCCACCTTACCATCCGTCGACAAACCATGGCGGTGTGTTTACGTCCCCACAACTTAGCAGTTCGACACAAGGATACCGCTAGAATAAGTATTAGGCTTACAAAGATTAAGCCTTGGTTTGGAATTGTTCGGCTAAAGGTCGTGCTCCAGCATGGCCGCAGTCAAATGACTGAAACAAGTAAAAGAATTAAAGAATAAAATATATATAACATATATGTATCTGTGCGTATGTGTATATCAATACGTGTGTGTTTGTGTGTGTGTGAGAGAGTGTATTCCTGACGAATATATCACTGTACTTTATGAGATAGACAACTGTGCTTTCTAGAACGCTTTATGTAGTAAACTTTATGCTTTGCTCTATGAATGTGAATATAAAGTGAAAGTAATAAGGTTATTGACGGCAAAAGTTACGGATAGCCTTCGTATCTAACGATAATAGGGGTTACAATGTTCTTAATGATTATTCACCACCATCATTATTAGAACGGCTGTCACAACAATAAAAATAGTACCGACATAATTCCTTGTGAATATCGTATAAAGAATAACGTAGCATGATGGAAATGAGATTGAAGCGAAGATTAATATGATTTCCTATAAAAACAAATGTTATAATTCAAATTTTCTGATTTGAAGGAAGTGGCTCCCTTGATTATTGTCTAGTCTTGATTATTGTCCATTTTCGATTATTCATTATATTTGTTTGTATTCATTGTGGACGGATTAAATTAGATAAAATGATATTAATCAAGATTAGATATTGAGATACTGCAGGATTTTTGAAATTTCTGACATGAATAACTATTGTATAAAATATAATCAAAATATATACGCAAAATATTCTAATGTTTAACTCATTCCGCTCTTCAGTTTGTGTTTTTCATTCATCACACTCATTTGGTTTTCCACATAAGAATGGAAATAAAAGGTACTGCACTATTGTTTTTCATGTAGCCCTTTCATGTAGCTCTGCGTGTGTTAAAATTTTTGCATCGAATGCGTTTGTCTCTTGGTTAGAACCTATAATATAATGTCTTCAGGCGACATTTTCTTCAATAACGTCGGATTGACTAGCCTCCTGTGCACCAGCGTTGAATTGACCAGTGGAAGGGAAGTTTTGGAAGTGGAGGAATAGTATGTTTCTATAGACTTTGCAGAGCTTCTAGCTTTGATCTCATTAACTTTGTGCTTCAGTTGTCGCAAATGGCTGACTGCAGTATAAACAAAACGCATGTCATGAAAAATATTCCGGAGGACCGACATTCTCAGAAGTCTTGAGCGAGATGGGCTTTTTCTGTAGCACTCATTGATAAGACACATTCGTCTGATTGTGTGCGAGGTGCGTGAGTTTAGCGTGTGCGTGGAAATGACATGAGACTGAACAGATTTGAGGAGTAATGAACATTGGAATAATAGCAAAAGCTGTGATAGAAAACATCATGAGAGTAGGATAGAGGCTGGAGTAAATATCAATGTAATTTTATAAATACTCCTGCAAACGCCCTCTAGAGCAGGTTTGTGTTATCTGTGTATGTTGCAACATTGTCTGTGGAGAATTATAGGTCTCGTCTGAAGTTTGTAAAGAACTTTTAGATATTGATATATTAAATATTATATGGCTTTTAAGAGAAAGGCCAGTATTTTATAGATGTTTTTCTCAGTGGCAGTCAGGACTAGCTTTAAAAGCAATCGCGAGAACTTTACATATGTAAATCTCAAAACTTCTGTAATCGAGGTGCGATGATGTTTCCTTGTTATGTACAGTGAACGAAGTTCTTGTTTTGTCTTTTATTGTTGGAGAAAGCTCGATTGAGAGGCTGACACTGAAAGATGATTTCAAAATATTTCTTCAGGAATTTGGTATAGATTCGAAGTGATAGGTTTGATGCTGAAATGAAGAAAGCAATGAAATATTACCTGCGTTGCCGTGGAAACAAAGACAAAGAAGGAGAAGGTGGAAGAAAGAAAGTACAAGCTTGAAGTAAGTGGTAAGTATGAGGGTTCCTAATGCGTGTCATTATTTGAAGTAAAATGAAGGGAAGAAATCAGAGGCGTTACTCACATTAGAGACAATCGCTAATGTTGCATTCGGTATCGATACATGCGTGGTGGTGAACCAGGTGAACTTGTGGATAGGATTTAAGATTTTTGTGCCAGCAGGGGGAGATAAATACAAAGCGACTATTGGATTTAGAGGGTTTTCCCATGAGAGTTCTGTTCGCCGAAGTACTTTTTGATAAATGACAAAAGAAAGAAAAATAACAAAGAATTAAACAGACCAGCATCATTTATAGAATTAGAAGAGTTAACAGAAAGGTGATGAAGGAATACATTCGCCCTTGTTTACAGAATAGTTTTGAAGGTGTTGTGATGCTGAGTAAAAATATATAGTTTGTAGAGCTGACTGATTTTATTCCGAGTGCGGTTTTGCCTGAAATTTAGTACTAACTTACCTAGTTGCAAAGCAATATCTTAATTTAGTAAAACAATAAAACAATTTAATAATTAGGAAATTAAGTAAGTGTATATTATAAGCGACTAATCTAAGATCATTTTATCACTTAGAAATACATTTGAACAAATGACTCACATCTTTACCAACTCATAACTTCAATTAAAAATTTTATCATCCTGAAAATAGTATAGATTGTTGGGCAATCTACAGTCAATATTTCATTAAATAATGCCAGTAACTAATTAGTGTAGCAAAAATTGTTCTGTATACAAGCAAGGAAGCCACGAAACAATGAATTTGGATACACTCAATAATTCTAAACCTTATTACTTAAATAATACACATAGTATTCTATTTATATTGTTATTTATATTTTGTATTCGTGTTGCTATTATATTGTTAATTTTCTCTATATATTCTCCTATATAGCAGAATGTTTAAACCTACCAATTTTGTTTTGAGTATCATAAATCGTGTTACAATTCTTAACTTGTGAACAAGTTATGCAGTAAATCCTTCAGTTAGAGCAAAATTATTTAGGTAATCGAGTGTCAGAAATTCTATCGCATTACAATTTTTATTGCTAATACTTGTAATTAA
>NC_042997.1:1050000-1087500 GCF_006345805.1 Octopus sinensis | reverse complement strand
ATGTATGTATGTGCATGTGTGGTGGGGTGTATGTATATTTACATATGCATGCTTTTGTCTACGTCAGGTTGCTCTTGAATGCTGCTGGTAACATGTAATCTAGTAGAATCTGTTACATGGTCGGTACTTTCGTGTTTAAACTGGCAACACCACTAAGCGTGCATGGTGAGGAGGGTTGTTCTTGGACACGCTTCGGGGCAAAAAATAAGACTCGCCAAAGGCATAAGAACTACAGTGTAGTCAACGACCATTTAATACTGTGTATCTGTGGACATGTGTGTGGAGTGTTTATGTGTGTGTGTGTGTGTCTGTGTATACATATTGCATATATTGTATTTCAAACTGTATGCGTGTATATTGTATGTATTGTGTTCTAAATTGTAAGTATTGTATCCATTTTTAGTCTTTTACTCAATTGTATCTCAGTTTTTTTTTATTTTTTCGTATGATAACTAGATAAGGAGTGGATGGAGATTCTTTGCTTACTGAAGCTGTGGCAAGAGCAGGCTATCTATGTAATTTTGAATTTAAATACTTCACTGATGTCTTGTAGTTAGCCTTTCATTGGGCGAAGGATACTCTGATATAAAACCTGCGACTGCTAATGCACCCAATGATATCCACTCGCTCTTTTTCTTTGGTGGGAAGGATCATGCATTGTAGTTTAGAGGGTGCGCAAAACTTTTCCTGCCTTTAAGAATCGTCAAGCACAGGTATCGCTGGAGAAGAATGAGAAACGAACATCTTGTATGTACATGCCTGACCGAAGCCTGAAAAGACACAACTAAACAGTGCAAGTTGATATTAATACTGAAGCAAATGGCAAAAATGGCTCTGGAACATTTAGTTCCGTGGTCGGTCCCGGCAGGTGTCCTGGACCCGGTCGTCATCCTGCCACTGTGAGTTAATTCAGGCTAAGATGAAGGCCTATGAATATAGGGTGTTAGAATGTTCTATGTTTGTGTGTGAGACAGTGGTTGTCTGAAATCGCGTTCGGAGAAAAGACCCGCACTTGTTGCTAAAGAGTTACAGCGATATGATATGGGCGTTGTATCATTATTCGAAACATGAATTCATGGAAAAGGGAATTTTGTAGAGAAATCTGCTGGATATCATTTATTTTGGAGCAGCAGAAATGAGAGCAATAAGAGAGAATCAGGAGCATAATTTTCAATCAAATCCACTCTGGTTTCAACACTTATCATCAGAGGATGATAAACTTGCTTTCTGCCTATCACTTACTATCACTTTCCCAATGACAAATTTATCATTTTAGGTGATTTTAATGCTCACGTTGGTGCAGATGGAGAGACTTGGGTGTTTTAGGAAGGAATTGGGTTGGGGGTTCCAACAGTAATAGTTTACTACTGTTACAAATGTACGTAGAGATGGATCAGTGTTTCACAAATACAATGTTTCAACTAAAAAATACGTATAAAGCGACTTGAGTGCACCCTGGTTCTAAGAAATGACATCTTATAGTTTACATCGTCACTAGGAAACAAGATACTGGGTGTTTCACTACCGTACAAGTGATGCGTGGTGCAGAGTGCTGGACCGACCATAGGAGTTGGCGTGGCAAGGTGAATTTTTTTTGTCATGCGTAAGGTTAGAGCAAATAATGACAAGTTACCTAAACGGATTGATGTCAATAAACTTAAGATACCGTCAGTACACAATGAGTTTGTGAGTGAGATAGATAACCTTTGTCCCGTGAGAGAAGTTGGAAGTCATTCAAAGAGTGTATGAGGACTGTAGTAACATTCTTGGCTCTACCAAGATAGGTTTGACGATAAAGATGAAGAAATTAGTCTTAAAGAGAAAGCGAAAGGCATTTACCATATAGCAAAATTTTGACATGTCAACGACCAAGGCAGTAAAAGCAACAATGCAGAGAAAGCTGAGGATGATACAGGAAAATTGGTGAAGTGGTAGATGCGAAGGAGTACAAGAAGCTCAAATGCTAACAATTCCAAGCATTCTTTTTGTCCCTTGAAAAAAGTTTATGGATCAGCTTCATCAACAGTTGCACCACTTCGGAGCAAGGATGGAACAGAATTATTAAGAAATCCTAAAGATATAGTTGGCAGATGGAAAGTGCATGTTTGATGAGTTGCTCAATAGACTCATTAAATTTGACCTCTCTTTTCTTGATAATAACCGACAAAACATCGTTTAGCGGAGGTTCCAGACGTAGCTGAAATAAAACCATCAATCAGGAAATTGTACAATGGAAAGGCCCCTGGTATGGATGGACTAGGTGCAGACATTTATATATACAGTGGAGAGCATACTTGTGCAATGTTGATGGATGTGATTCAGAGGGTTTGGCATAGTGAAGAGGTTCCTCCGGATTGGCGTGATGCGACTATGGCGATACTATATAAATATAAAGGTGGAAAGAATGTCTGTGATAATTATTATGACATCAGTCTGTTAGCTGTTGCTGGAAAAGTCCTTTGTAGGATAATGCCGGATAAATTGTTCCTATAATTACTGATGAGGTTCTACCAGAACCGCAATGTGGGTTTAGGGATAGTAGGAGTACTATGGATATGTTTTCAGCTACACAATTACAAGAGAAGTGCATTGAACAGGAAATGGACTTATATTAGGTGTTCATTGATCTAACAAAAGTGTTTGAGTCTGTCAATAGAATTGCACTTTGGGAGGCCCTGAAAAAAGCTAGGATACCCTGAAAATTTTGTGAGAATGCATAGACACTTTCATGACAAGATGAAAGTGAGAGTTAATGTTGAAGGTACCTTATCAGATCCAATTTCTATAGAAATGTTGTAAATCAAGGTGATATTTCTGATCTTATATTGTTTGCAATGTATTTTTCAATAGTCTTTCAAATAGCTTTTGAAGATTGCACTGAAGAGATCTATATAGGATATAGAACAACGGGTAAACTATACAATCTCAAAAGACTATCCAAAAACGTAAGTACTGCATTCTCACCTCATTGACATCCTGTATTCAGGTGATTGTTACCCGTTGGCACATTCCCAGGAAGATATGTAGCACATGCTGAATACGATTTCTACAGCATCTGCAGCATTGGGTGTAACGATCAATGTGAAAAAAAACCCTGTTATAATGTACCAGACTGCCCCCTCCAAGATATACGTGAAACATCTTATAACTGTGAATGGTCAAAGTTTGGAGACTCTGTCTAGATTTATTTATTTAGTAAGTACCTTGAGCCCTGCCGGTCTTGATGATGAAATATCATATAGAATCAGCAGGGTTAGTAGTGCTTTTCGTAGGATTGATAAGCGTCTGGGGACACGACATAATATATCTTAAAAAATTAAAGTTAAGTTATATAACACGTGCATCCCGCCATCTTTGCTATATGGGAGTGAGACAGATATGGGTATTCACCATAGACATCTAAGGCAACTGGAACGATACCGTCAATACAGTCTGAGAAAAATTGGGTGGATAAACTGGAAAATGGTAATTAGTAACGTGGAGGTGCTTGAGAAGAGTGGCAGTAAAAGTATAGAGTCAATGATTCTGCAAAGAGGTTTGTGGTAGAGGAGTGTATATATGTGTATATATATATATATAATATATATATATATATATATATATTATATATATATATATATATATATATATAAATTCAAACATACACACTCACAAACACATGCACACATATACGTAGTCTCATCAATAAGTATGAGGACTATTGCCATAGTAACGAAACTAAACCAAGTAGCGTAAAGCAGCTTGGCAGAGATTGGCGTTGATCTCTGTTGTGCATGCGCTGTAAGATTTAACGTCCTAGCTCACAACCGCTCTTTAATAGTAGTGCTTTGAATGAAGGTGTATAGCGTGTGAGCATCGCATTGACCACGACAAAGTTGAACAGAGAACTTGCATCAAATTTCGCTAAAAGCTTCGCGAAACCTACTCAGAGGCCTGCGCAAAGTTTTCAAAAGGTTTTCGCCGTTCTCGACACAATCAAGAAGATCTTGTGCAACAGAAACCCGAGTATCAGATGAAAGCAATTTAGCCACAAACATGGCAGTCACGCGTCGGATTCCCAGATGTTTAGTAATATTGGACTGAACTGAACCATAATTAATCTGTGTTACTTCTTATTTTATGACGTGAGCCAACGGATTTTTTCATTAAGACATATTTCAGGCGCAGGAGTGGCTGTGTGGTAAGTAGCTTGCTTACCAACCATATGGTTCCGGGTTCATTCCCACTGCGTGGCACCATGGGCAAGTGTCTTCTACTATAGCCTCGGCCCGACCAAAGCCTTGTGAGTGGATTTGGTAGACGGAAACTGGAAGAAGCCCGTCGTATATATGTATGTATATGTATGTATATCAATTTTCGGACTCAGTGATTAATGAGTCGTCGTGATTGGAAACTTGCTCAAAGGTGAGAGCAAAAATATATTAAAGTCTGTCCTTCCATTTTTTTTTTTTTGCTTTCACTCATAAACGCAGAGACCCTTGTATATAAGGCCTGTAAATGTATTTTATTACTGAAGCTCATCAGGCAAGCATTTGACTGTTATCAATTATATCTTCCAGACGATGTAAGAAATAAAGAAAATTGCAAAGAGTACAACAATTTAGTGTACCCGCTCTACAACCATCAACAAGTTCACTAAGCCAGGTGCTTATACTGTATACACATTGTCATCGAGTTATAATTATTTTAATGGTGGCAGGGGGTATGTAGGGTTGAATCTATATATACTACATCTAGTTTCTTCTTGGTATATAGCTCCAGCCAACACGTCAAACGCACACACACACAAACACACATACACACACACTCATATATATATATATATATATATATATATATATATGAGGCTTGAGCCGTCAGTAATTACTCAGGGTTGGCAGGTGGTTGCGTTTATGCAGTAAAACACTAAAACATTAACAAAATAAGCGAATCACAGGCGCGCGACTAGGTTGGATGCAGATTTACTTCTGCCTTTATAGCGCGTAAAAAAACGGTGTTGTAGGAATGTACGCAGCACTTGTACTACAACAGTGCGATACGTAGCTCTACTACTGAGATTGTCAAGCGAGGACGAATTATCCCTAACTGATCTACAAAAAAATATAAAACATTTTGCATTTTATGCATAGTAATCGGAGTAACTTTCATAGTTTTATTGAATTAGGTACATATTTTGTATAAAGGTAAAATGTTACTATCGATCTATTTTATTCAAGGTAGGCGGTGCATAATTTGCCTACCCAGGCGGCACATCCCTGATATATATATATATATATATATATATGATAAATAACAACTGAAGACAGAAGACGGAATATACGACAATGTATTATTAACCACAACAAATGTTTTGACACATCTAGCATCGACTTCTTTTGTGCGACACACAAAAACTGGTTCAGGAGTATCCGGTGGTGCAGACGTATCTCGTCGGGTGGTAAATATATAAAACTCCTTAAAATGACTGTTCCGTAATATATACGTTCTTAACAGAATATACCATAACTAACTACATACATACATACATACATATATATGCGTGTGTGTTCGTGTGTATATATGTATGTATATATGTATGTATATATATATATATATATATATAATATATATATATATATATATATATATATATATATATATATATATATATATATATATATATATATATATATAGATATATATATATATATATATATATATATATATATGAATACGTCCCTGACCGACATATGACTGACTTTTTCCAAAATTAGCTAAATCACATTTAGTGTTTCAGAGAATAGCAACATCATTAAGGGAGTAAATAGCTAAAACGGAATAATCAATCTTTATCGGTCCTCGCCTTTAACGAGACATCCGCATTATTGAAATTCTAATGTTTCACCAATTTTGTTCATTTATTGTAGTTCACTTTTCTTTTGCTATGTGACGTTGGTAATTTCTATTCCTATAATTCGCCCCAATCTAATTGTGCAGCCGTAATATTTTGGTGTTTCCTTTACGTATTCAGTTAATCTGTTCTACTGTCACCTCAGATTTACATTATTGTTACTGTTGCTTATTCTATTGACGGTTTTCCACTATTATTTGTTTTGAAGCTTGTTTCTTATAACAACATATGCAGGATTTTCGACGCTTGTAGCTGGCACTTTCTATATTTGATTTATTCTTCATCTGCAGGTGTACTATCAGTTAACCTACTTGATATTACTATTTAAGTTGTTAAAATTTGCTTTAAATTCAAATTGTCTAAACTTTATAAAATGTCTTCTATAATTACCACCGTTAAAAATATAACATCTGAGATTGAAATTTCGGGTTGATAAATTAACCTTGTTTCAGCATACGGAAGTCACATTTACGAAAATTATTCGGTAGGACAATTAAATTTCTCGAATGCATACTTAATGATGAACAACATTGACCTTCAGAGATACTTTTTTCAGAGAAACTTAGATACAGATGAATATGGTACTTAAATCAAAGGCACCGGAATTTTGTATGGTATTATCTATATAAATCCATAAATTTATGTGGATAATAATCATCCCATGGATTTATATGGATAATACCATACCAAATTCTGGTGCCTTTTACTTAAGTACCATATTCATCTGAATCTAAATTTTGCTGAACTTATATACCTATATATATATATATATATATATGTAGGTCCCGGGTTGATTCGGGGTTAACCACAGTAAATAAGGTACTCAATACTAGTAGAGTAAAATTAATTTATTATATAGAGGAGCTTCTACAGGACTAGAACTGTTTCATTCAGAGAAATCTTCAGGAAGCTCCTGCTTCCTGAAGATTTCTCTTGAAGAAACAGTTCTAGTCCTGTAGAAGCTCCTTCTATATAACAAATATATATATATATAAATAAATTAAATTAGAGATAAAACCACTATTAAATTATTTAAATTTTAAATTTTATGTTTTATATATTTTGTATTTTATATGATTAATTTTATTTCTATGTTTTGGATTATGTTTTTCACTGTTTGATTTGCCTAATAGTGGTTTTATCTCTAATTTAATTTATATTTATACTGTAAAATTAGATTTAATTCTAAATCTAATTTTTCCCTGTAAGTTTAGATTTACTCCCTAATATATATATATATATATTATATATATATATATATATATTATATATATATAAAGGTATATATATACTACACACGCACAAACACACACATATGTTTATTATATCTCCGTTTACTTTTGATATTAGGCTGGCATTAGATAGAGTACTCGTCATGTTGACCCTTTTTACGCAAAACAATTCACTATATATATATATATATTATATATATATATATTATATATATAGGATTAAAAGAACGGAAAAGAAAGAAAACATAAGGGAGTGAGAATAAAGAGGAATTTAAGCAAGGTCATTAGACCGGTTGTGTTCAATAGAACTATTTTAGCCGAATCATAGAAATAAGGAAGGGCAGTGGTATTTGAAATGAAGATAATGTGGAGGGGAGTAGGTGTGAAATATATTTGGTCATGGGTGTGAAAACGTTTGCATGCAGAAGAAAGCAAGTTAGAATAGCATGAATCGTATATATTGTGCGCGGTGAGTGTGTTTACTGTAATGAAATAATAAAGGTGTATGTTGGCTTCTGTATTTGTAAGTTTACAAAGGGGTGTTAGGAGGGGGACGCAGGTGAAATAAGAAAAAAATAATTTCTAAATGGTAAGGAAATATACATGAGAGAAGGTTGTAAATTAAAGGGGAGAATAAGAGAGAAAACACTTATAAATGGTAAGGAACGATACATAAACAAATATGTAAGTGACAAAAAGGTATTAAATGGAAGATATAAAGTTCGTTTAGCATATAATGGTAGTGAGGGAACATTTATGAAAGTTAGTGGGAAATGTAGAGGTGGTTGGTTGGTATTTTTGTAGTGATCTATGTTTGCAGGTAAAAATTATACTGCTGCCTTCACTAAGACAATCAGTGGATTGCAAAATAGCTAACACCTTGGATATGGAGAGATCACGCATGTCATTATATCTGCTGTATGGTTTGGCGTCGGTGAGTATGGACCACTTGAGAGTGTAGGGAGTTGCATCAATCTTTACGTTATTGATAAACTGAGATAGCGGTGTATTCTTGGATTTTGTTTGGGACCGGAAACTGGATTAGTGGTTGCCCACTACTTTGAAGGTGGTGCTGCGCGAGCCAATATAGAGGTAGTCGTAAATTGGAAATTGATACTGTACACTGTAAACGATATTTTTTTTAATGTGAGACAGCAGTTACCCAAAGGACAGGAGGCTGGGCGCCAGAAGCTGTAGTGGGTATTCCGGATGAACTTGTGAGGGAATTGTTACTTAGTGAGGAACCGGTGTTAGGTAAATTTTTATTGCAGGCGTTGAGATTAGTGTTTGTTAGGGAGTTGAGGGTGGTGTTTTGGGGGTTATATGACGTGATAATTATCGTGCCCGGTGTTTTTCTTTGTTTCTGCAAGAGGTATATTTGGACGTTGTGGTAAATTGAAGGATAGGGTGTTAGTAGTGGAATTATAGTTAGAATTATGAGGGTTAGAGTTTTTAAGTGGACCAGCAAGTGTTTTGGGCTTTACATGTATGGAACTGGGGGTTATGTTGAATGACGTTATGAGCGTAGCTTCTTGTTGTTCATATGTCGGATAACTCCGGTGATGTTGGTGGTTGTGGAATAGGACAATTTTATAGATTGCGGGATAAATATTTTTCTAACGTGGCTAGATTTAGGGAAATGTTATTCGAGTAGGGCGTCGAAGAGTTTAGGTACTCGAGACTGAACATTAAGGGCGAGGGTAGGGTCTTAACCACTACGTCATATACCCACGGGAATATGGCGTAGTGGTTAAGAGCGCAGGCTACTAACCCCAAGATTCCGAGTTCGATTCCAGGAAGTGACCTGAATAATAATAATAATAATAATAATAATAATAATAATAATAATAATAATAATAATAATAATAATAATAATAATAATAATAATAATAATAATAAGAAGAAGAAGAAGAAGAAGAAGAAGAAGAAGAAGAAGAAGAAGAAGAAGATCGAAAAATACCTTAGGAATACGGTTTGAAATTTCCCCAAGACACCTGATGAAGGCTGGGGGTATATCAGCCGAAACGTTGTGTCAACAACAAACAAGACGAAGACAAATATCCGTCAAATGTAAATGATGTAAATAATGTAACTAATGTACATAATTCCTCATCTCTTAAACATAGAACTGTAAGACACATTGAGTACAGAACGTCACCAACGAGCGAAAAACAAGTAAACGCATGATTGATAAGTACAGGACAAAGTACCAAAAATACTCATGAAGAACAGGAGATCAACAAGTGAAAAAACGTAAACAAATAAGCATTATAACTTTTTGGATGATTTTCGGTTAAAATTGGCGGTTTGTTTTGGCTGTCGATAGGACTGCGATTGCGCAGAGAAATTTTGAAAAGTTACTTCGTGTAGTCAGCCGGCAGATAGCGGGTCCCTGTCTTCTGTCTTACATGTTTTAACCCCAGGTTGGCCCTCGTTGAGAAAGATCAGACCTTTTGAGTTCCTATGACTCGCTAAAAGAAGATCAGAAACCAATATCCTTGCGGGGTAATAAATGGTAAATGTTTTTCATTTTTAAATTTATTTTTGTTCCTGTCGAAACTTATCCATTATTTTTGTGGCTCTCTAATGCGCTGAATCTTCACCCTAGGTGTAGATTCCTTATGTGTATAATATATATATATATAGGTAATTAGTAAGGGATTTCTCCAAATGCTTACCGGTTTGCTTACAGTTAGATATTTCAAATAGGTTATCCAACGATTAATATATAATTCCAGAAATAATTCTCATGAGATAAGAATTTAGAGATATATTCCGTTGGATAATTCTAAATATATTACTTTAGTTACTCGAAATATATTGCTGGTAAGCAAGTAAATAATAATCTTTCCACACTGTTCAATATAGCAATAGAAACATATTTTCCTATAAATCATATATGCTATGGACATTTTAATAAACGTAAGTTCCATATGGATTTTACTAACAGTAAAAATATTGCACAAATAATAGCAACACACAGCGTAAAAATGATATAGAAATTCTAAGAAGCTATTCTCCTCAGTGTAGCATAGAATGATAATGTCAGAATAATAATGTCAATAATTCAGAATAATAATGTCAAATGGAATAATAATAAAACAAATCTCAAATAGACGAAACACGAAGGATTTAAAATTCTCCGAAATGGAAACAGCCTAATGTAACATAGTTAACACCGTACAATTGAATAAAAATCAGCTAGAAATAGAACAAATATAAAGTTATATGAAAGAATAGATAGTAATAATTAACTTGATAGAAATGAATTTGGTTTCTAACATGGATGATCAAGTTGATATTAAATCTGAGAGAAATATCAAAAATTATCTCTGCAATTGTTCCAAAAGGAAATTCTGTTATGTGAATAATAAATGTAAAACTAAAAATGCAATATTTAGATATGAAGTTACATCTAAAGGTAATGAATACTTTTACATACTTGAATTGAAGACAGTTCGCGTCTAAATTAAGTAACAACTCCACATTACACAACGGAGAAACATTAAATAGTTAAATCACAGGATATCAAAGTGAAGAATCTAAAGAAATTGTACCTGTATTATTGTACTGCTGCAAAGGCTACTATATATATATATATATATATGTGTGTGTGTGTGTGTGTGTGTGTATAAGTCAGTAAATGGTGGGGTTGTGTTACCCGCACGTGAAGAAATGATAGGAGAGGCAAAAAAAGGAAAAAAATGTAAATTTCTTTTTTCCCCTTCCTCAATTTAGAAAAAAATACCCCTTCCAGATGCCGAAGATTTGTCTTGCCATGGAATCTGGTTTGATTTCTTTTTTTATTTTTCATACACCCATTTTTATTAAAACTTACTTTCAATCTAACATTCTGCCATATTAGTTTTTCTTCTCCTGTATTTATATATATATATACATACATACACACACACACTCACACACACACACACACACATACACACACACACACATATATATATATATATATATATATGTATATATAAAGGAGTTAAAGATAATGTTATGACTCTTCGTAATCATCATTATTATTATTATTTATTTTTAATCTGTGTGTTTGCTACACACCCGGCGTCCTAGGGTGAATGAAGGATAATAAATGTTACAGTATGATCGAAAGCTTGGAGATAGGATGTGGAAGGGCAGAAGTGAAATATTTTCATGTAATACAATACATGGTTTTCGAAGGATTTGGTCAGTACTTGTTAGCTGAATCTTTTGGATTTCTCTGAGACATGGTACTCCTGGGATATTATCTAGATGTCTTTGACATTCCTTTTTATCATGCCTAGAACACCCACAAGAACAGGAACACTTCGCGCTTTAAAATGCCACATCACTTGTATTTCAATTACCAGGTACTTATATTTACTTTATTTGTCAAGTTCCTTTACAGATATATTTTTATCAGTGGGAACACTTACATTTTTTAGTTTACAAGTATTGTCTTCCATGTCTTTAATGGCTATGGCTGGTTGATTACCCAGAATCGTTCCGTCGGTGTTGACTGGAAAATCTCAGAAGATAGCGACATTTTTATCTTCAACAACTGGCTCAGGTTGATGTTCATACCAGTATGCAGGAGTATACATATTTTCCAATGTAAATACTGTCCTACACTACTGTGGGAATTTTTGTATTCGTTTGTTCTCAGCACAGAACATCCCGAGACGAGATGGTCTATTGTTTCGTCAACTGTATTGCAGAATCTACATTTAGAGTTAGAAGCGTTTTGAAGAAAGTTCGTTTGGTAGTTTTTGGTAAGTAAGCATTGATCTTGTGCTGCTAATATGAAATCTTCAGCCTCTGCTTCAAATCTTGAGTTTCTTAGCCACTAATGTGTTGTTATTCGGTCTACATTAGCTTTTTGGCTTCGAAATATATACTGTCCATGCAAAAGCTTCTGATTCCTCCGCTCCTCAATTTGTTTCTGCCTTGGTTTTTTTTTTGCAGTCTGTGTGATCCGTTTTCGCCGTTTGATGGCAGTGGTTTCAGGTTCTTCATCTAATTTTGGGTTATTGCCGAGTTCCCTTGCGAATTTGCAAGCTTGCTTGACAAGAGAATGTCATTTTTGCTGTTTTTGTATTTGCACACATGTCTCAGTATCCAGTCATGTGTAGCAGATAAGTATTCGTTCATAGCTATTCTTGAGATCTTATAGCACAGTTCTACCTGTATCATTCCTCTTACCCCATTACTTCTAGGTAGCTGCAGACGATCAACATCTGCTTCTTGGTAGTGCATGTTCTTAGAGGATATTAGCTTTCCCATCTTCCTGTCAATTCGTTGGAGTTATGTAAGATTCCAAACTGTATTGGATTAGTTGAAGTACCGGGCTATCAATGGCGTCGATGCAAATTTTAGAGTTAAGTTCACTTTTAAGTATGAGTCTCACTCTCCTGTATTTCTCCTTTCTTATATTTTCTTTCATGATAGCATATTGTGTACCATTTCCTTCGTTTACCCGCAGATGTCTATAGTTTTCTTATGGGTTGAGCTCCTCGATGGTAGTGTAGCTATCTAATCTAATGGAAACTGTTTGCTTGAGGTTGCCTCTTAAAAAGTTGCTTTAGCATACTTATCAACGCCAAAATCCATTATGAAATCGTTAACAGTTTTTAATAACCCTACTGGCTCTTCGACATTTCTACCAAACGGCTTCGGATCGTCCATATAAAACAGATGGTTTACTATATTATACATCTTGAGACAGTATCTGGTGTTAGTTCGTTTGAGAGTGGCATCAGTACCAAGCAAAAGAGTAATGGGGAGAGGGAATCACCTTGAAAGATGCCTCGTTTGAGTTAATGTTGTTAGATTGGCTCATCCCATTACTATGGTGTAGAAGGAGATGTATATTACACGTTGCTATGCTAACGAGTAAGAATTAGGAGGCGACAGTAGAGATCTTATATATTTTTTTATTTTTTATCACAGGTTTTGTTCGAGCTCCTGGAGTTTTCTATGCGTAGCGAGATATACTACCTATAGCCGACGGTACAACGGTATCCCTTCTTTTCAGCTATCTAATAATTTCCTGGTTATTCTGGCCGTGTCAAGCAGGCAAATCTTCTACAACAGTTCTACTGGGCATTCTATTCTAAGTTACTTAATATTCCTCTTGATGCCTTCTGATACTGTTCCCAAGGACCCAACAATAATTGGCACTAGCTTCACCTTCATTTTCTATAGCAGTCTTTTTCCTACTGAAGAGGTTGTTGTTGTTGTTGTTGTTGTTGTTGTTCTTCTTCTTCTTCTTCTTCTTCTTCTTTCTTCTTCTTCTTCTTCTTCTTACTATTATTATTATTACTATTATTATTATTATTATTATTATCATTATCATCATCATCTTCGTAATCATCATCATCATCATCATCATCATCATCATCATTATCATTATTATTATTATTATTATTATTATTATTATTATTATTATTATTATTATTATTATCATTATCGTTATTATTATCTTCATCATCATATAAACACAACAGAATAGACTGTTGGAAAAATAAGCAGTCTAACATCGGGCTACAACAAGTAAACTTAGATACCAAGAACCCTACTAAGTATCCTAGCTGTCCCTAATAACACTGTTTTCTGCGGCTGTACTAAACTAGGTTTTATGACTGTTTCCTCTATCCATTTGTTCAGATCTTTAGTGATAGTTCCAAATTCCCCTATAACTACTGGGATACATTTTAGCCACGGATTCCATAGTCTATAGAATTGAATAGCTACGTCCTGGTACTTTGCTATTTTTCTATACCCCACATATTAATGTTTTCGTCATTTGGGACTGTAAAATCAATTATCTGGCACTTTCTATTCCATTTATCTACAACTACCAAATCAGGCGTTCAAGCATCCATTAAATTGCCAGTCTGAAAGTTGAAGTCGCACAATATCTTATATTTCTTACTTTCTAGCACTTTACTAGGTTTCTGTTCATATCATTTATCAGTATGTTCAAATCCTAGCTTTCTTCAAAGATACCTGCGGATCGCTCTCCCTAGATTGTCTTGTCCTTTTTTGTATTCTTTCTGTGCCAGCATGCTACATTCACTTACTATGCGAGTAACGCCGTTCTCTTTTGATTTGCATAATCTACATTGGGAATCTACTTGTTTTTTGTCTATCTTGGCTTTTATCCAATTAGTACTTACTGTTTGATGTTGTGCAGTCACTAACAACCTTTCTGTCTCCCTCTTCATCTTTCCTTTCTGCAAACATAACCGTGTCTCTTCACCACTATTTGCTGCAACTATCTTTGGTAATCTACCATGCAACGCCTTCTCCAGCCAGTTATCTAATTTCTGTTCTTTTCTCTGATTTTAACTTTGTTTGGGTTTTTGGTTTCCCTATGTCTTGCTGTGACACTCGCAGCATTTAATAAACATTTTTCACTATTGCCTACATAGGAGTCTATATCCACTTTAACCAACTCCACGCAGTGTTCTATTGATATTAACACTTTTCTGCCTTCTTTTCTAGATAGAAATGCTTGATCTTAATGATTGATCTTGTGAAGCTACTAACAAACTTTCTGTCTCCCTCTTAAACTTTCGCTTCTGCAACCATATCCATGTCTCACTACTACTATTTGCTGCAATTATCTTTGGAAAGCTACCATGCAAATCCTTCTCCTGCCAGTCATTTAATTTCTGGGTTTGTTTTTCGCTTTTCAACTTCTTTTGGTGTTTTGGTTCCCCTTTGTCTTGCAGTGATTCTCGCAGCTTTTAATCAACTTTGTTCTCTGTTGCCTACATAGAAATCTATACATACTCTAGCTAACTCTACGCATTCTTTCACTGATATTAACTCTCTTCCACCTTCCTTTCTAGGTAGGTATAATCTTGCTACATCTGCCGTTGGGTGAAGTCCTCCATTCATATTGAATTCCGTCCTAATTCTACTGTCCAGCTTTGCTAATTCAGATTTTATCCAATCTACAAAGGTTGCTGAGTATATAACTAATGAAACTACCCAATTATTTACAGCCTTCACTAAATTCGGACTGTTTTGCTTTTACTTTATTAGCTTCCTCGCGTTTCTGATGTGTTCCTTCTCAATTTTCGTTCTCAGTTCTATAGTTAGTAATCTTTCAGATTCTAATACTCCTACATACTTAAAACTCTCTCCTCCATTCAATGCTTGTAATGTTTGGCCATCTTGTAATAGGATGGTTTCGCTGTTGACTATCTGTCCCCTTCTCATGACTAATATTGCACACTTATCTATGCCAAATCCCCCGCCTATATCTTTGATCAAGTGTCTTACAGTCTGTATTAAGGAATCTATCTCTTGTTTATTCTTACTGAAAAGCTGCATATCATCCAGGTAGAGCAAATGGTTAATTTTTCCCTTGCTGTTTCTTAACTGACATCCTGCCTTTGCCATCCTTAAAACTAAACTGAAGGGTATCAAATATGGAACAAATATTAAAGGGGACAACGAGGCTCCCTGGAAATTTCCTCTTCTTTTGTGTCCTCTTCTTTGTGTCACCTTAGTATAGATCTACTTTCTATTTCTTCATGCTAAATCTAAATAATTCTCTTATGTTATCTGCTATACTGCACATACTCGAACATTGATTTCCCCACTTAAATCACTTAAATCCCTGGTGCCAGTTGCCCCTTCTTTATTGGTATTAATATTTTTCCTTTAGGTTCTTCTTTGGTTTGAGATGTATCTCTTATTTTGTTGCTTGTCTTTCCCACAGCCTTGTCTTTCTTTTCCAGTTCTCTTGTCATCTCTTCTACCACGAATTCTATCATCTGCTTTCTTCTCATTAAAGCATTAGCTTGATCAACTAACCTTTGCTTAGTCACTTTATACATCCCTTTCTCCACTCAAAATCTCAATATCCGTTTTTATAGCCCCCTCTTTTAGGTTCACTTTCTAAGTATCACTGCATCACTATCCTGATTTGTTCGCTGGTCCGCTTCCTCCTCCTTGCTCTATGATCTGATGATGCTGTATTATCATGACACCTGTGGTCAGTCTGCAATTTTGCTGATCCACTTCGCTGTCACAACCGAAGTTTTTCGGAAATTCCCGTCTCTCATAAACTGAGGTAGGGAAACATTCGTCACCATCGTCATCACCACTATAATTTCTCGACATCTGAATGATTCAATCAACTTCCTATTGCATCATTTATTGCACCTTTGTTTTGGTGTGGTTGTATGTGCATTATTATTATTATTATTATTATTATTATTATTATTATTTTATTATTATTATTACTACTACTACTACTACTACTACTACTACTACTACTACTACTACTACTACTACTAATGCTACTGCTGCTGCTACTACTACTAATATTACTACTGCTACTACTATAAATATTGGTGCCCATATATTATTATTATATACATAGATACCCATTAGTATTATTACTATGTACTTAGATGCCCAATAGTACCTATAGATTTTAACCAAAGATGGTTCCAAATATAGCCTATGTATAAAGATCCCAAGTGGTGTTCAAAATTTGCAATGGCGGTTTCGGCAGTATTTTAATGATGCATTTTTAGATTACAATCAACTACATACTGTATGCATAATTTTATATATAAGAAGATGTATATATGATTGCTGAAATACAAATTGTGTTATGTGAATAATGTCTATATCAAGTAGATAATATATGCATAATATATGCATTCAGTATTCAGTATTTCTGCTGTATTTCTTCTTCATTTAGATATATTAAATTATGATAACAATCTACAACATAATTATACTATCTATAGGAAACGAAATTTCTATAATTTGTGAAGCGATTACATCAAATTTCTAAATTAAAAAAATGTAATTTCAATATATTTAGCCCGAAACAATTAGACTTATCATTCACCATCCAATCCGAAGCAATTGTTACCGTAGATTATTTGCTTTAATAAACGAAATCGATTATTATGCAATAAAACAGCCAAAGAGGTCAGGAAGCAAAATTACAATTTGTGTGACTAGAATAAGTTGCTCACACGTAGGCAGACGAGAATAATAAACATAAGCATTAATATTAGCTATATTAGAATTATAATCTAGGAAGTAATATTTCTATATAACGTTATTCACAAGAACTTTTGGAATTAAAAGTCAAAATAATCAATAACATTTTTAGATTTAATTAAAAGTAAGATGATTTCTAATATAATTCAAGATAATTTTACATCAGATTTATTTTTAATGCTTCAATGCAAGAGAGAAGACGAAGATACGGTAGCCAGTATTTATAGAAATGCAATAATAGAGAACTTAAAATTTCGATGCGGTTTTAGTTATAATTTTTAACAGAAAGAGGCATTCGGCCGTAAAAGCAGTTTTCCGAAAGCACATAAATGCAAATATCGAAATTTGCAAAGTGCATCCCACCCATAAAAAAATTGCAGAAAAAGGAATTAGTGTTTTGCTCCAGCTTGGTCAGAATAGAAATGCTTAATGTATGGCAAAAAGCAAAATTTAAAGCAAATAATAATAACATAAGAAAAATTAGCCAAATCAATTTACCAGTTTTAATCCTAATGGGAAATATCTATTTTTAACTGTCAAGAAACCAAAATTCGATTCGTATACCGAATAATGATTTTAATCAACGAGAAAGGTAAGTCCGGTGAGGCGTATATAGACTTTCCTACACAAGAGTTTTAATATGTGTATGTATGGCTTTATGTATTAGGGTATCCGTATGTCCTGCAACTTATGCGTTTAAACTCGTTTCATTATGCCCAGAAATATAAGTATAGAAATGCAACATTTTCCTATATTATACACTACATGCATACACACAAACATTCACATAGATGTATGTATGTATGTATGTATGTATGTATGTACGTATGTATGTATGTATGTATGTATGTATGTATGTATGTATATATGTATGTAAGTTTTGTATGACGAATTTTATCCATTAACATAACATTAGGGTTAATGTGTACGAACTTTGGACGATTTATTTAGAACGAGGATTCTGAAAGAACGCATTAAAGGTCTACTATTTTCTTAGAATAACATCACATCTCGTCAATAACACACTAGATACTACTTAACATATAACCACTGCCTAATTGTCTTTAGGATAAAAACGTTATATGATTTCTTTTTTAAGATATGAAATATTATAGCTGATAAGTGTTTGGCTATGCGATCGCGCTTTTGTATATCTATAAGTAGCAGAGTGAGAAAAACGAATTTAGAAAGAAAGTAAGTAAAGTATATTGTTGATAATATTGTCACATAGTCGATAGAGATAATCAGAGGTTATCAAGTATACGCCTAGGATTAAACATCTAAACAAAAAAAATATCATTATTGGTTCAAGTAATAATATACTTCAGGAGATCCAATATAGTTTGTGGCAGTATAGCTGTAGATAGATTGTGTATCATTTATTTCACCTTCACAGAATATTTAATACGGTTAATGGTCGAAGAAATAGATAGATGGTTAGTGAAATTCTATCGTAGATAGAATTTTGTACGTGTGTGTGTGCGCGCCTGTTGGTGTCTGTGCGTGGTGGTGAGGGGGGGTTCGAGATTCAATATCAAGATAAGTAAATATATTCATCAGTGTACGCCTGTAAAGTATGAAGATATATACCTATGTGTATAATAGCTTCATAAACAACTAGTTTTGTAAGTGATTGTAAATAACACGATTTGTATAAACATACGCTAAATTGCTAGATAAACTGTTTGCCGTATATTTAAGTAAATTGTACAGGAATGTGGGTGACCACTAATTTATATAGATAGGTAGACACGTGTGTTTAGGGGACGCATAGAGCATTAAATATGTCCTTATTATTTGAAATAAACGAGAAGGGAATATAATGAACGCAATGTAACTTAAGATTTAGTATCATTCAAAAACGAGTACATTCTACATAGCAATTGTTTTCAATTCATAATGTTTATTCTTTTTAGAGAAGCAACTAGCATGTATAAAAGTTCATAATATTCCTAAGTTTCGATTCTTTGATAGATGCTTGTCCTTTTCCTCAGAATGTTTGCTAGAACTTTGCAGATTACTATCAATGATAAGCAAAGATTGAATTACACAAAGAACACGAATACTGCATTGGATATCACAGTATAATATTTTACTTCTAAATATACCTCAAATCGTATTACACTACAAATCTGTATATGCATAGCAATGTAGAGAATCAACAATCGGCATTTTAGTTAACTTTATATTGATTGATATGAAACCGATTACTTTGAAAACTACATAAAATTAAATGTTTTATGCCTTATATGTATCTTTATGTACATAAAAGAAAATATGAAATAGAAGTGATATAAACATAATGTACTAACACATAATAGATGCACTCTCCGGGTGTTAATTTCCATATCTTTGAAGTATTTTAATTTACTCCTTGAAGAAGAATAAAATATATGCACGTGAGAGCTAAAATTAATACCAGATTGTTTTAATGGCGCAGTAAAAGTATGGAACCTTTTATTTTTTTCTCCTCTTTGTTGCCAATCATGTATATGTACTTAGATTCTACTATCTTCACTCTATTCAATGTAGATCATTAACTATTGTTTTGAAATTCTAGAAATTTTATTCCGGTTTTTAGTGTACAATTAATGATGGGAAACTTGAATGCCATATGGACATAGTGATTTGAAATTTTCGTTTCATCAGTGTTTGTGTATATTTGTATCTATGGTGAAACAAAACTATACTTAAATCTATAATATAAAACAACAGTTGTGAAATCAGTATTTCAGATGAAAACAAATATATAACAGTATTTCGTCTGTTAACGACACGGGATTTGGTCACATATTGTAAAAAGAAGAATGTATACCTTCATGACAAAATTAAAATATATAGTATTAAATGCGTATTAACAATAAATACGTATTTATGTGCATAGGTATAAAATATTTTAGCCTCTTGAGGTGGGTATTTGAAATTACTTCGCAAAACACCTATTTTTTCATATATATTTATTCTTTATCTTTACAGTATACATCTATTACACTTAAATTAAAAATACAGTAATACTTTGAGTTTTAGACAAATATGTGCTCTGTCTCACCAACGTTAGGACTATGTCATCGACATCAGAAACTAATTCAGTAAACAAATAGAAAAGTAATATAAAAAATTTCTTCATGGAACATCACGATAAAATAAATGTATTTACAACTTCTGATTTGAAAGTCACAAATTAGGAAATTTGGAATCATTTAAGTATCTATTATAAAAATAAAACACATGTACAACTGTTCACAGTTTACATACATTCCCGTAATCTCACACATGTATACTTACATATATGTATATGTATGCGTGTGTGTTCGCGTGGGTGGGTGTTTGTGTGTGTGTGTGTACATATGCATTCATACAAATATATGCTTACATTAGATAATAACTAAAAAAACGAGTAGGATTATGAAGCAGAGAGAAGTCAAGGAAGATGATAAATTAGCGTTACGTAAAATAATGGAAACACTTTGTTAAAAGGGTGGTTTAATTACTTAGTACGAAAATGATCCAGCTTTCACATCAGTCTCGGGTCTGAAAAGTCGAGGAGTTGATTTGTATGTGTTCTGCACTATTTTTAGGGAATTTTGAGCCGTTATTGGAGTAAAACCTGCTTTGGCTCTTTCAGCCATTGTGATAGAGGAAAGCGGCTTCTCATTTGGTGCTTCAAAACGTACCAACATGTTCCATGTTATTGCGATCCTGTAATTGTGGGAGCCAACCCAATAGGTCTATCTCCTCTGATTCACACAAAGATTACTAGCAATACCAAGGAATTCATGAACATTTACCATACGAACCTGCAGTGGACAAAGATTAATGCATGGACATTACACCAAACGTAAGAAAATGTAACAATCTAGACAATATTCCAGATTTCATTTGCCGTACCAGAGCTGAAACCAATATTTGGGATACTTGACTTCACTTGACTAGGAAATACAATACTAGATATTAAAATCCAGATGATCCCGATATCAAATGGTAATTTCAACAAGAAAATTGATATTGACAAGCTCTGTATAATGAGTTGTTGAGACTCAAGATTAATGCAAACATCAGCAGCAAAAATAACTATATAATCGTAGTGCTGAGAACTGGATAAAACAACATCCTACGATCGGCTTGATGATCCTGTAGAAGTAGTCTCTTCTTGATGACTTCACATACAACTCCAAAACAGCTGGACTAAGATAACTGAAAGAAGACTTGGATATGGAACTCACAACCAAAGACTGTGTTTATTGCTGAATTGAAGAAGACACTAATATCGATATGGAGTACACGCTTCCTTGGATTCACGACCATTTCATTACATTACAATTCATTACATCACAATTCAAATGCTACGCCTTTACAATTCATTATCAGAACATTGCCATAAAATAATTAATAAGCAAATGAGATAGTCAAACTGTTTGTGTCCTAAGATGCAACTGAAAATGTCATTTATATCACTTTTCTGTCATCCAGATACTGCCGGCGAATGCTACATTACATTGTAGCTGAAACAATATAGAATGTCATCTAAAGAGAAAACCTCTTCCGAGGTAAATATACAGTCATCGTGTTATTGAATATATACATCAACACATGAAATATTAGTGACATATATTCCCATCAGAAGAGGTTGGATATAGTTCTGTGGGATAGACAAAATAAGTATATAACTTCAAAAGCACCAGCTGCCCAGCTGATGAAAATATATATTCAAAATTCCCAGACAGAGAGCTTAACCACGGACAACAGCTTCGAAAATTTCATCTTCTATGATCAGATATTAAATTTACGTTTATGCCAATATCAATTGGCGAATTAGGTTTTCCTAGTAAATGTCCTTAACTGATAATCTAGGAAAGTTAGGTATTTTAGAAAAAGAAATCAATCAGCTAATGCGGCGCTCAAAACAAATCCAATCTATAATCTTAATATTTTAAAGAAAGGACTTCGTAGCTTTGATAAGAACCATATCCTCCCTAACAACAAAAATTCAAATAATTGGAAATAGAATAGATCATGTATGCCGACATACGTACATAATGAACACCTGAACACAGGAATTTCGTTTTTCAAACGGTGTTTATGCGACTACAGCAATATAAATTTACCTTTTCTCAGAAGGCCAGCTGTAAATTCTCCGATACGTTGCACATTACAAATCTGAAGGTACAAATTAATAAATGAGTTGTCTGTGATTGTTAACATTTTATTCTATAAACTCATTAACGTTCTGCAGCTGAAAACAGTGTGAGTGCTGTGTATATGTTATTTCTCAATTAATTTATATTTTACACGACTGGGGACAGCTAATTTAAATATTACGGTGAAGAAATCACAATATGACACCTAAATATTATAGTTGAATTTCTAAACGTTCGCCGTAGGGGAATGCTGTTGATGTATTTATTTACATAATAGGTGATATTTTTATTCAGTCATACCTATCTTTGATGTTTTTATATATGTGTGGGTGTGAAATATCAAATATATTTGTACGATTGGGCAGTAGTAGTGTTTATCAGATAGTTGATGATTAACAAATGATTTTTTAAAAATGAAAGAATGAATAAAGTAGCGAAAGAAAAACTGTCAAAAGATTATACGCGTTTGAAAGAAACATTATGGACAATATATTTTTTAGAACAAAACTACATATTAATCTCTTGCCAAATATATAGTAGATAATAAAAAGAGCGTGGACTGCCAGAGTGTTCATAAAAGAAATAGTATCATATTTCATATGAGATTGCCAATGAAATATCCAAGATGGATGACTCGCAAATATTTTTTTATCTGGATGAATGAAAGAATAGTGAAATACGCATACAATGGAAGAAAAACAAGAAACGTAAAACATTTTATAGTACATACTAGTCTGGTGGAAAGCTACAAAGTCACGTTCATTAGAAAAATGGTTCAAAATTTGACACACACACAAAAAATATTAGAAAACCAAATATAATGTATAGAACACTCAGATGTCAGTTTTTTTTTCTCCCATTTGTTGGATGCTTAATTGCTAAAATACATTACCCGTGTTTTTGTTCTTGACTCTGTTTTGATTAAAGAAATAATATGACACTTTTAATGGCAAACAGGTGAAATGAGAGACCTTTCAGTTAAGCTACATCAATATCTAGAACTGTTCAATGTTGATGGATACGGGAGAGGCTAAGTGAGTGTGCAGATTTAGTGATACATTGTTGGTGTTTGTGTTTCTTCCAGTATACGTTAATTATTTACATTTATTTACAGTTGTACATTACATATGACTGACTGTATACGTACTCGAAAGAGAGAGATAGAGGCAGAAGAGAGGGGGAGAGAGAGGGGGAGATCTGTATTTCCATTATACTACACACATACATTTACATATATATGTGTGTGTGTATGTGTGCGTGTGTGTGTATGTGTGTGTATGTGTGTGTGTGTGTGTATGTGTGTGTGGGTGTGTGTGTGTACATCCGTTAATATATACACGCATGTGTTGCTCTGAATAATGGAAAGTACGTCTGAACAAAGTAAGCGTATATTCCTGTATGTATGTGTGTTTACAAGTGTCTTCCTTTAGACCATTAGAGTAGGTATAAATAACATTTTATCCTTTGTTCTTAATTTCCCAAAGTAATTATTTATTTATACTTTAACAAAGATGGAAAGATTACTTTTTAATGTCTATATACGAAAGGTAGCTATTTCTAAACTCTTACAAAGCAATTACTAACTTTTATAGCAGGGAATGATTGAATTGTGAGAAATGTATTTTGTTATTGCTTTATTCTATCAGTACATACTAGACTATATGTCTATATTAATTAACTCTCTAAAAGCTAAAATGCGGTGTTTTTTTTATATTTGAGGTGATTTCAATAAATCTCCAGCAAATATTATGAGCAAATATTTTAGAAGTTTAGCATTGATGCTGTTGTTATTTTGAACAGTCCCATGATGAAGAGAATTTCAGATGTAACCATTCACTTTTAAGAAAACATGGGTTTTAGGATTATCTTCTGCAACATCTGCAGTAGAATCTGCCTTGTTGAAGGGGAGGTGTGGTTTGTATTTCTCCTCAGACAATTGATCACGTGTTTCCTTTCTCATCGACTAATTTTGACCTGCGAAGATAGAAATCATATATACTGCTTGAATAAAGACACGTGATGAGGTATATAAATCCAAAATATTTTCCACTCTCATGTCAGATGTCTGAATACCATGCTGCAATAAACGCGGGGTTACTTACTCATTTCTCTTCGGTTGCTGTAAAATATAGTTTGTAGGAGTTAGTCTTTCCGTTTGCTGATATTTATTAAGTTATTTATTTTCAGGTTATTTCTGATAATATCCAGATAAGGAAAATATTTGTTCATCCCGCTTGAAAAATCAACCATATTAAGTACTGACGGTTGATTCTGCTGTGTGACTGAGGACTCTGCCCCAACATCTTCAACAGAAATAAGTGTAACGTGATGGTTGTCGAATAAGTAAAAGTATATGAACAGGTTTTGTTTTGGGGGTTTGTTTTTCTTTTCTTTTAATTATATGGTTAACTTCAATAAATGCGAATCATATCTGATGTTCCGTGTTCTGTAAAGACGTAGTAAGTATGAAAGGCAAAAACAATCCAGGAAGGATATATTTACACAGGCAAAAACCAATGGTATTATGCTTTTACTACGGCAAATAATATTACGCCAAGCCAATATGCAATCCTTTACATTGCCCATTAATCTGTTAAAATTAGAATGTAACTATAATGCATGCATGCACTACAGTCGTAAAAAAGGCAACATCTATAGGTAAATGAAACTCATTTTCTCACATAATACACAGGGTAAACCCGGTGGAAGGCTTTTGACTTTATAATTACTTGGCCAGACTTTCTTGTGCCTAATAGACAACAGCAATTTTAGTATACCTGCTTATCTAGCAAAATATAAACTAAATTTTAAAGAGATGTATCTGACGAACATAATTCCTTTAGAATAGTTATTATTAAAGGAGTTGGAGGAACTTAGATAGTTCAATAAAATATTGCGCTTGAAATACAGAACGATTATAGCGGTATATTGTCTGTTTATACACGTGTGTGTGTATGTGTGTGTGTGTGTGTGTGCGTGTGTGTGTGTGTGTGTGTATGTGTGTGTGTGTGTGTGTGCATGTGTGTGTGCGTACGTATATGTGTGCGCGTATGTGAGTGCATGTGTGTGTATGAATGCCTATAAAAATAGGTTTGTGTAAGTTTATTTGAAATTTATATCACTTTTCCTTTGCATATGCATACACGAGTGCATATGTTCCTGTATGAGTTTTCCCTTAGTCACTCTCTGTCTCTCAATTCCTGTTTATCTATATGCGTGTGGTTGTGATTGTGTCTTTGATATCTCTACAGGAAAAAAAGACAACATACATACATACACACATACGTACATACATACATGCATACATACGTACATACGTACATACATACGTACATACATACGTACATACATACGTACATACATACATACATACATACATACATACGTACATACGTGCATATATATATACATACATACATACGTTTATGCGTGTACACAAGACTATTGTGTGCATGAATTTTTACACACTAATATACATACATATTGTTTCGTCCATTTTCCAGCTCCGCAATCGTTGTACACTTTCTAGATCTTTGCAGCTGGCCTCAAGGCGACTGCGTTTCTAATTAAAAGGCAAAAATCTGAATGAACGTTGTTTATTAAGAAGAAGCAGAAAACCTACGCGTTCAAAATACATATGTTTAAACAAACCTACCAATAAATATTTTTTTTTTAAATTAAAGAAGAAAATAATTAAATATACCTACTTGAATCAACTAAGCAAACTCAAAATCAATCAATGCAAAATGAGGAAATAATGTAATAAAGCTAAATGGCAAATTATCAGTGTGATATATCGTACTTAGTATTTTGCCTTCAGAAACGATTGCTTGACAGTAAATAGTAAATATGTGCTGTTTCAATCATGCGCCTTTATTAGTATTGTTTCATTCTATGTGTATCTCGTTCCCGCTATGTTTGCCGCCAAGAACAGGTGTTGTCCGTATTCTGAATGCTAGTAAGTAAACAAGAATTACATATGTATTTGCACTGTGGTCTTGAGAAAACTATCCATATCTCTTTGACTAGTATTTAACAAAGATACACAAGCAAGCAAATGTACACATCTACAAATATATCCACACCCTGAAAATGACAAGCAACCATACATACACATACATGACACATACAAGTGCATGCAAATATACAAGGAGATTTATTTTCATTTGGTATACAACTGATTTTTCTTCTTTCGCTTCAGCAACTGCTATCTCAGTGGAGATTGTTACATACATAAATTGGTGGTGTAGAAGCGGATATGAAGGTAGAAACGTGTGCGAACGATATGTCGATATGCCCACAATTATATAATATTTTCTGTACATATTATATGTATAGTGTTGTTTTTCGTTTGTTTTGATTTTATTTCATGTTAAGTTCCGTTGATTACTGGGTGAGTTAAACGTAATGAACTTCGATACAACCATTCATCATCAAGAAATATTTTTTCTATTACTTATATTTTTTGAAGAATGATTTGAGATTTTCCCAAACTTACTTGTCATGAACAGAACGAGTTACTACTACTGGTACATGTTTAACGCCATTATAAATTAACACTCCTTTATGAAAAGGCTTCGAAGAATCACCGTTACGGCATTAGAGGACTAGCTTTAGCACACAAACACCAAAATATACTTGCCGATATGGTATTCTGCAATAGCGTCACAGAATCCTTCTTGCACTTTTTGTAACAGGTAAAATGTTTACTGAATGCTAACAAATTATTTCTCAACAGTTTAAGCTCAAAACAGTATCTCAATCATTTAAGCACACGCATTTCTCTATATTGGTTCGTTCGGTCTGTAGTAATTAATCTTTTATCAATGTCAGTTGACTTTCTTGACGAAATAATTTTTCCTCAAATATATCACAATGTACAGACCTAGTAGTCATTAAGGAAACTATTAAGTATGTTTATGGTTTACACCTGAAACACCTGTAAAATATCAAAGAATATTATTTTGTTCCTCGTGATAGGATTAAGTCTTAATCTACTCGTGTTCTAGATTCTTTCCCCGGAAATTCGCCAGCATTTACCGCCTTTCAGAATGAGGATTATTCTACTAAAATTTATAATATTGCTGAGTATCCCATTCAGCCTCGATACTGCAGATGCGAATTATCTACAACATAAAATTTAATATTTACGATAATAGACATCACACTCATATCAACACTAATTCATTCATCTTCTTTCTCTCCCCACCACTCTCTCTCTCTCACACACACACACAAACATGCTCACATACACATTCTGTCATAGAGAATTATGTCAATCACACAAACACCAGCATTCACACAAAGGAACACAAATCTATATGCACACAGGTTATCTGTATATAAGTATGTATCTATGTATGTGTGTATACATGAATGTATCGCGCGCGTGTGCGCATGCGAGTTGAATTCAGGCAGTGAAATTGAACTGTATGTAACTAAAAGTTTCTACATGTGTGAGGCATCTGTTTTGCCAATCAGCCTTTTTTTTTGAAATGTTGTGAGATAATAAACCGAACACATTATTCTCATTGGTCAGCGCCTGTCGATATTGGGCGTGGTTTTTGACTCCAGCAGTATGTCCGGAAACTATATGTAAATACACGCTAGATCAAAATCACACTGCAGTAAAGTGTAGATGAAATAGAATTTATTAGGCTTGTGAACACATACATAACTTACACATACACACACACATATGAACGAAATGCAGTTACTTTTTTATTTAACAGCCGGAAAAGGAAGATTTGTCAATTGAGTTCTTGAAAATTCTTTCCAGATTTATTGGTAAGTCACCATTTGAGATTAAGTAGAAATGCTTATTTCTAATATCTCTTTTTCATTCACGTTTTCTAAATCAGATAAAAGATATATAGACTCAATATTGCGTAGATCTTCGTGATGCATTACAAAGGTGTGGAGATTTAAAAGTCACTGGAATGTTAATGGGAATGCAGTCAGGTTTCCCAAAATACTTTTTTTTTTGTCGGGCAGCTGACAGACATTATTCGGAATCAAAATGGCAGGCAAGAACATCATACCAGCCAGGACTGTCTGACATCAAGAACACATTTCTTGTAGATCCATGTAATGCCCTATTGCCTCATTAACACACAAAACTTTGACTGATGAAGCAGTTTATAAAGATTCAAGGGACGAGAAATACCAGAAGGCTTCAGTATATTAATGAAAACTTTCCCCAAATCACGCAAAGATGAAAGATGGCATCTTGTCGGATGCCAAATTAGAGAAGTACTCAAAGATGTCAACTTCAAGACAACACAGGATGAACTGGAGCCGCCTGCCTGGAATGCTTTCAATTGGATCTGTGAGAATTTCTTGGGTAACGAGAAGGCAATGCTCTATAAGGAAGGCATCAAAATCTTCTGAACTGTTACTCAGCAATGGGTTGTTGCATGTCACTGAAAGTTCACTTCTTGGACTCCCATCTGGATTTTTTCGCAGATAGCATTAGAGCAGTGGATAATGGGGAAAGATTTCACCAGGACATTAGTGCTATGGAGAAACGGTACCAAGGCTTCTGGAATGATAGTATGCTGGCTGAATACTGCTGGACACGTTACTGCGATCAACCAGATCAGGAACACCGCAGGAAATCCAAATTACGCTTTGTTTATTTTTCTGACCCATTCTTTGTGTATTCATTCTTTGGAGAATAATAGTAATGATGTTTAACTCAAGAAATGCATTTACTTTCGAAAAATAATATGTTCTTATTTATTACGTTAATGATTTCAAATATAAAAATATGTAAATAATTGCATGTATCTACTGAAAAACTGATACATGTTATATACAAACGGAGTGAAATTTTGAAATTGTCATGAAAAATTAGTCTAAAAATGTTGGCTTGCATTCATAATGTGTATAATACATATAATTTTGATGGCCAGTGTAATACAATATCGTTTAGTAGATTTAGGGATGAAATTCCCCAACCAGAGACACATGTAAATACATATTTAAACCAGAAAAAGATAAAGGAACGTATACACACACACACACACACACACACACACACACACACACACACACATAACACACACACACACACACACACACACGTACACGCCCGCGTGACAGACACACGCACACATTGACACAAAAACACACAAACACTCACACACAGATACGCACACATATGTATATGTATAAATATTTGTAGTTGAATATGCACTGAAAGTTCATCAGATGGTTTATTTTTACATGCTTAAACAGTTTTACAGGTTTTTCTTATTTTCAAAAGTTAAGCCGCAACTACCATGCTTGTGATTGGAGTTCGAACGCACTTTTTGCGTTCTTGTTCAAATTAGTATTGCCAATACCACTGTTTAGGACACATTGGTATTGGCTGATGATGATGACATGATTAGGCTCGGAAATATTTTTATGTTACCCTTTACGTTCTTACATTAATGTCATGTGATAAGGTGATATTCTTGATATCACTTCCAGACCAATACTACCGCGTGTCCAATAAAGGTGTAATATGTAGAAGCTATCATATAGTTGATTCATACATTGTTACTCTCTCTCGCTCTCCCCCTCTTTCTCTCTCTGTATATATATATATATATATATATATATATATATATATATATATATATATATATATATATATATAATACAAATTACAAAGTTATATCTTGATAAAACATAAAACAGACTGTAATTGTGTGTATATATATATATATAATATATATATATATATATATATATATATATATATATATATATATATATATATATATGGGGGGTATGTGTGTGTGTGAGTGTATAAAGAGAGAGAGGGGTGAGAGACAGTGAGAGAGAGCGTCAGACACAGAATGACAGATTGGTATATATCCACTTTGAAATTTGTATAACACGATTAGTTAATATGCATGTATGCAGGGTACTAATAGATTATGCATCAAACTCTACGTGGGTTAGCTTCCTCCACGACACTAGTGGACGTCTATAGATGAACAATTGTGTCATATTCATTATAGACACATCAACGCGCAAACGTACGAACATCCATCATACACACTCAAGCTGATACAAGCACATAACTGTGTGTATGTATGTGTGTGTTTGTGTAAATATGTGTGTATGTCTGCATGTCCGAATCCAGTTTATTTCTCGCCCACAAAAAAGGCTATGTTGACATTTACAGAGAAATGAGAGTGAACAGATTAAGAGAATACCGCATTCTTGAGTGCCAGTTCGTTCACTATCTCTTTTTATCACTTTCCATCTCTTTCTCTCTTTCTTTCTCTCCCTCTCTAGTAATACCCAGATGCATATACACAAACTCACACAGACACACACAATACTACTATCTGGTGTGAAATTATTTATTATTCAAAATAGAGTCTCTATGAAATACTATTTGAAGTTTCTAGTTCTCGATCATCAGGTGACCTGAAGTTCGAGTAGCGCCTCAAAGCTAATGCATAATACAATATATCTACCGCAACTACAATTTGCTATACATTGGTGCTAATATAGCTCTTACCATTCGTTCATTAACTGGTTCAGCATTACTATTTCAATAAGCAACTAGCTAATGCAGTGAAAATGTCTCAAATATGGATTGCTATTCAATCCAGTGGGCAGTAAAATTAATGCGTCGTTTTTATTGCAGCCTATTTCAATTTGACGTTCTTTCACACGCGTTCCTTCTCTTTCTTATAAATACGAAGTATCAATGCATATTTGTGTGTGCCTGTAAATTGTACATGTACCCGTATATATACATACATACAAGCACGCACACACACATACACACATATATATATATGTATGTATGTATATGTCCTGTACCTATATATGCATGCATATATACATATAGCTGTAGGTATATACTTATATATAACGAGTGAAAGTATATACAAATACGTTCAAGCATAAATGTAAACTCACTGTGACGAGAAGCAAAGAATAGACGAAATGTCAAAAAAACCTTAATTTCACATAAAAAAAATATATTTAGAGTAATAGCAAATCAGTTGTGTGAGTAGAGAAAAGATCAGGTCATCCCATAAGTTCTGTCTGATTTTACCTTTTTTAAAATTGAATTAAATTCAATAGTATTTTAGAATGTCTAATGGAGTTAAAAATTATTTTATATATTTGTGTACATTTAAACTAATTAAATATTATTTTACAGAATAATAGAATTAAAATTTCTTTGATTAAAACCCTTTCTAGCATGAAGTATCCAAAGAGCATTTAAGGCACATAATGCTTTATGAGTACAAAAAAGGAAACTCTGCAGCCGAAGAGACTCGAAGCATACACTCAGTTTATGGGAAAGAATGCTTGAAGGAATGAACTTGCAGAAGATAATTTCCAAAATTCAGAAGTGCAGATTTCAACCTTGAAGATGAAGAACAGGACGTCCAGTTGCGTTTCATAATAAGCTCTTTGAGGCATTACTTGAAGAACATCCTGCATTATCAGTTGAAGAATTGGCAATAAAGTTTAGTTCAAACCATACAACTGTTCATCGTCATCTTCAACAACTTAGAAAGGTTCCTTAACTTGGAAAAGGAGTGCCTCATGAATTGTCCGAAAGGAACCACAAATCTCGAGTTGACATCTGTCAAACGCATTTCACCCATTTTGGATAGACTTGTGACTGGTGACGACAAATGGGTCTTCTATCGAAATGTTAAACGTTGCAAACAGTGGTTTGGTAAAAGGGGAAAAGCTCAACCACAATAGAGAATGGAACTTCATGGGGAAAAAGGTTCTTCTCTCTATCTGGTGGGACTGCAAAGGAGTAATTGTTACCGCCTAATGCAACAATCAATGTTCAAGTCTACTGTCAGCAATTAGAGCTTTTGAACCACGGTTTGAAGAAAAATAAGACCCGCTTTAGTGAATCGAAGAGGAATGATGTTTCATCAGGTCAATGCGCGACCCCATACTGCAAAGATCACATCACAGAAGATCGAAGAGCTTGGTTGGGAAAAAATTCCTCATCCACCTTATTTTCCCGACCTTGCTCCTTCAGACTACCATTTGTTTTGTAGTTTACAGAATCATTTGGGGGTAGATAAGTTTCGCAAACCAGGAAGAGGGCGAAACTGACATTGTAGAGTTCTTCGCTTTGAAACCAAAAGAGTTTTATATTGATGGGATTGAAAAGCTTCTAAATAGATGGAAGGAAGTCATAGATAATCAGGGAAAGTACATTGAAGATTAAATTTCAATTAAATATAACATTTGATAATTTGATTTCTCTATTTAAAATTCGGACAGAACTTATGGGATGACATGATATAAGCAGTATAGAAGGAAAAAACACGACCATTACATAAATGGGTCAATTTTGAAAAAAATATTCGATGTAACGAACTGTTGTTAAGATTATTCAGCAGTAAAATCCCATGTAATGAGTTATATTTTTTAACGAATCTTTACGTTAATAATATAAAGTGGAGAGAATGTTGACTCTTAATTAGATCCACATTATCTGTGCACTGCGGGGGAGCTTGTTTGCTGATGCAGCTGTCTTTTCTTTTTTTGTTACACTATACTAATGGCTTTTAATTTGGGCTCTAGAGTACTAGACTTTCGATTTTTGCAGTTAATACAACGGAATAGATGGCTAAGTAAATAGAGTAAATTAATAAATAACTTCTCGCGTGATATAAATTCGTAGTTCAAATCACACGTGCTCTCGCTTTTCTATGTTTTGTATTTGTTTGATAAAACTCTTTTAAATGCAATTTATCATTTCGATTTTTATGTAAATGATATTTAGTCGGTTCTGTGGATAACTTTTTTCAAATTCTTCAAACCTATATCGTTTCTATCTCATTTATGCTATTGTTCACTCGGTAGAAGTGTCCAAATATGCTGATGAATTTTAGAATTGTGCATTAATCATGCAATATCCAAGTGCATTTGCAATTGCAAAGTGAAGTGCGCTTTCTTTAACAATTATATTACCCTTAGCTTTAATGATCGCCACCTTGTTTTCTACGCACGCATCTAGTACAAAGGAATGCATACGACTTTCATTCAGCTATATACGAAACACTTTCTATGTGTAATAAATAAAGCAACTTTATAAATGCACACAGCGTGGGCAGAAGTGTAAGTGCTCAAAAAGCTGTCAACGAACCAAGTTTTAAATACTATCAATTTAAAAATCAAAATTAGACATCAACTTTCGAAGTAACTGTTGATGATATACTTCTGAAAAACATATTCTATAACATTCAGAAAATGGATAATATCCAATACTTTTTCTTGTTTTAGATCAGAATACCAAATTGTTTGGTAATGCAATTCTTCATTGTAAATGAGATAAGACAAATAGATTGGGAAAAAATGCGAGAAATGATAGTGAAGAAACTTCAGAATACGAGGGAAAAAAATGGGTGAGTTGGTGGGAAAAAATGTAACCAAAATGAGGAAACAAAATGAAGGTTGGTGAAAGGTTTGCATGTGGGGGGACATGATAAAAAGGAAAATATATTTTTTTAAAAAAACTGAAGAGAGAAAGTATATATTATTAAGCAAGAGTATTTATGAACGTTTTTTTATTAAATTCTTTGCGTAAATAATAAATAAAATACAGCTACCATTAACGAGTAGATGAATACTGAAGTAAAGCGTTAAGTCACAAGATGGAAAGGGAAGATGTCAATAAATGATTATAGTAGAAATGTAAAGAGAAAACCGATAGAAATCAAAAATGAAAGAAATTTAAATTACGAAGCGGAGAGAATGTCAAATCAAAAGGCAAAGGTGTAGATATAAGACGAAGGAATGAGACAACAGAAAGTAGAATATACAATGTAGCGAGAATGGTAAAAGCTATATGATAAGAGGGCGTGGAAGGATGAAACAAGATGAAAAAATTCTAGCAGCGTTTGAAAGAATGTCGCTAACAACAACATTTATCTATGCGGTGCTGTATAATTTAACCACATGACTCCAACTCTTTTGAACTTTATTGATGCTAATCATTGTCTAAATAAACAATTTATATTTTCTTCTTTATTGTTGACATTTGCATGTGATCTTTATTCTTCTTAAGTATCATTCAATTGAAAGGAAAAACATGGTGGTCATGATCCGAAACATATTAATGCGTATACATGTCTGATACTATATACTCTTTATTATAACATTTCGTAGACAGCAAGAAATACACGATAAGGTACTTCATATAAGTGCTGTCATGCTTTGCTGATTCTATTATGTCTTTTAGTATATACATTTCAGCAAATTAACTCAGCACATTATTTGCAAAGAAATATATACAGAGTATTCGTTTTTGTTTTAATTCTTACTTCAGTAGAGTAAACACAAGACACAATATGGACAGTATTAAGAAGATAGACATCGAGTGCTGAGTTAATATATTATCTGCTTCCACGAAATAGCAACTCATGAGATTCAGACACACCAAAACTTCCATAGACAGATAATATGGGGTGCAATTTAGCATTTCTATTTTCAGAATGCTCATATATTTCATACGGATATTTGAAAAGAGAACTGGTTATTTCCCACTGCTTTGAAATGTCAGTCATAGATTGATTAAAATTGATTGCCTAAAAACAAATGTTCAGCTCAAAAGGGAATAAGCCTTACGTTATACCAAACATATGCAAACACATAGAAATATATATATATGCCTATATGCAGAAATACTGCATTGACTACAGATTCAATTGTTCAGATAACTGAGGAATCCCCTAGGAAAAATAAGCGAAAATAACTGTTATATGAAACAAGCGAATGTTTCTTAGTAATAAAGGGATACTTCGTTAAGTAAAATTAAACGTAAATTATTTAGATGTAATTCCCAATTTCGAGTAACCGGAAGACACAAAGAGGATTTATAAGCACGCATCGATAACGGTGAAATTCAATACAAATTTATAGGCGACTACTTTAAATTTATTAATAAATTCACCTATTTAATGGCATTGCACGAGATATATAACAACGGATCTTCTTACAATATCCTACTATCAAAATGTTTGGACAATATAATAATTAAGGATATCTATCTCTATCACTGCTCTCTAATATGTTCGATTTGCAAACCAGTGAGAATTTAGATATAATTCATTTTCACGAATGCAAGTATTTACTCCGAGGGAGATACGCGACACTAGGTGTTTGCACTTTAATAACTGAATGACTTTCTACACAACTGTATGTAATTTATCATCGGATGCAACGCATCAGTCACATGTACTATGTTCGAGGTAGTACTAAATATCTCAAAAGAAATTATGATAGCAAATATGTCATATACGTTAGACAAAGCAAAAGGTTTTAAGTAGGTGAACTTATTACTAATTTCGGAGTAATCGACTACAAAATTGTTTTGGCTTTTATCATTAATGACACGTACTTATGCTTGTCAATACGAGTCACCTGACTTAATAAATCCTCTTTGTGAATCCCAATCACTTTTAATCGAATGAACTCTGCATACTTTATGAGAGAGTTCGTAATAACAGTTTTAAAACTTGGCGACAGTTTAGAGAAGATGCTGAGCGGATCGATTGTTACCAACGCTACAGAGAATACTTTCAAGCCTCATTGAAGATTATCGAAATCCTTAAGAGACTGTTCAGGTAGAGGAAATGAAGACTGATGTCTATGCAGCAGCGATGAAACAGATTTAACTGTAAATACGCTCTTATTAACGTTAATTTTAAGCGTACAATATTACTTGGCTGGTGTATAAACATTTTCTAAACTGATCAACATAAGCTTAAATTATGTACATTTGAATCGGAGACGAAATTTTGGATGTGCTCGTGCCAATGATACACATACAGAAAGTGTATTCAAAAGCGATAATTAATGAATACAAGCCCAACTAGGTTATAATATCAACAAAATGTCTGTTTTCCTGAATCGTGAAATAAGCAAAAAGTCGGGATTCGTATCTACTACAGCGATGTTGTTGAAATTTATTTGCAAATAAGACACCGACTTGAGGTTCCTATAAAAGAGCAAACCCCTTTTTACGTGTGTGATATATTTCAGATATTAAATATCTCTACCTAGCCACTTTCATAATTGCTAACGTACTTAGTATTTGATAGGCTATTTCCACGAAACGAGCATGGCCGGCAGCTATATATATATATATATATATATATATATATATATATATATAATGGGGAGAATCCACAAAAAAGAAACAAAAAGACGAAGTCTAGTGGTGTTGACAACAAAAAGGTGTATTAGGTTAACGCTTGAGAAGTGAAAAAAGTCTTTAACCTTTCGAGCCTACGCTCCTCCACAGAAAGAAACAGGGAGAGAAAATAAAGAGTGTGTAGTGGTTAGCTATCTATCATGACGAATTCCGGGCAGAAGGGTCACACAGGAGAACTAGGAAGACGGGGATTTAATAAAGTAGTGGTGAAGGTGCGCGTGCGTGTGTATAAGAGAGTATGTGTGTGCGTGTAGAAGAGGTCTGGTGACCTTGATGTGTGCGTATGTGCATGTGTAGATGTGTGGATGATGGTGTGATCGCTGAACGCAGAATAATGCTAGCAGAATAGAAGGAACAGGATGAAATAATATTTTTGCAGAGAAATTTCTAAGTTATATCTATCGGTATCCTTAATTATTTTATTTCCCAAACATTTTATCCTGCACCTGCCATTCTCTTAGCATTATATTGCGTTTAAGAATTAATTATTTCTGTATCTTACCTTTCAATACATCTCAACGCTTCTAAAAAGCAAACTTTGTTTACTTTCATCATAATTTGAATATATGTGTGTGTGTGTATGTGTGTGTGTGTGTTGTGTGTGTGTGTGTGTGTGTGTGTGTGTGTCGCTAGTCACTAAAACTTTTTTTTACTTTCTCTCCCTATTTATCTATGTGTTCCTTTATGTCGAAGACGTATTCTAGTTTCAATCTATCAAATCCATTCACAAGGTTCTGGTCGCCCCAACGCTATAGTAGAAGACAAGGACTGAACCTCGAATGCTGTGGTTGGAAAGCAAGCTTCTTACCACATATATATGTATGTGTCTATCTATGAATGTAGGCATATATGTACGCATGTATATATATATATTTATGTGTGTATATACATACATATATAGATAGACAGACAAACAAACAAATAAATAGATACGTAAATAGATAGACAGACAGATAGATACATAATACATGGATATTTTGTATTTATGCATACATATGTACACAT
>NC_042997.1:1025000-1045000 GCF_006345805.1 Octopus sinensis | reverse complement strand
ATATGACTCGAATAATCTTCTCCGTCGGTTTACTGCAAGACAAATATTTCCGCAAGTGTTTTACACAATTTCAAACAGAATTTCATAAAAGAGTTTGCTTTTCAAAATTGTTCATATTTGAATTTGCCATCCACTGCCAAAAGCAATTGATATGCGTTTGCTTGAATTTGTTGCCTGGCAGCTCACTAACAAGGCCCGGTGTAACTTTGAGATTGAATGGCACTATCACCTATAAACAGCACAAAGATTCAGAGCTCGCTACGCTGACTGGCAGGTTTGCGATTTAAAACTTAGTTTTATCATAGACGTCGTTTGTACATTTGTACATTTGGGTATGCTTATATACAGGAGTAATTATATACAGATGCATATACGTCAAATTATGCTACAACTCAAGTAGTTCTCAATTTATACTGCTTGTAAAACTAATACATTTGAGTAGCTGTTGCAAATACCGGTGTTTCTGGCAACGTAGAATAGTGACGACGATCAGATAGAAATCTCAATCGTTCGGCTGGTACAATAACTTCCTATTGCATCTATAAATAGTAGCAATGGAAGAATAAATTCATACTTGAAAATAATTTTACTTTTGAAAGTTAATAATGCAGTTCTTCTACTGGAACTCTAAAGTACTTCGTACTAATATATGTGAATCACTGTCTGAGTTTATGTGAGTATGAATGCAGAAACAATTTATATGATTATGTCGATGCGTTTCTTTATTTGATAATAGAAAAATATATAATACATATAAAACTATCAATATTTTGACAGCTTTCAGATAAGGAAAACATAACAGTAGGACAGTGTATGTCTTGAAATGGAACAGAATAAATCTATTTTGTAAATTTTAACTATTTATATCTATAATTCGCAAGGTTTTCTAACTCTCTTCCTCATTTACCAATTTTTAATTAATTGTTCTTTTTCTATTTTTGAGTAAATGTCTATACATATGTACATATCACTTATCGAATTGTTATGATGTGCGAATGTCAGTGAAGAATTGTATGTGTACTTAAATGCAAAGACGCAATAAAGTATATATTCAGTAAGCATGCTTAGAATGATAGGTGTTTGTATTTAACAATGTAGAAAGCCATATAGCAAGCAGCGAAACAATTTATAAGTGAGCTGAGAGACATAAATTATGAGATGTTCTATAATTTTGCTCAGATTTTATATTATCTTCATTTACATCGCTCGTGTGTAATATTACTGCAAGTTTAATATAAGAAATACCCATTCATCTATAAAGTGTAATTTAAACTTAATCCTTTCTCAGCCGTAGATATTAAATAGGAACACTTATTTTTTAAAAATCAATTTATCATTTGCTTATGTAGATTTAATTACGATCCCTGACGCTCAAGTTATCGATTTCATCCAGGTGAACAAAAACTGAAATTTATAGAAGAAAATTAGAACTGAGAAGCATTGCTGATTTTGTGAAAAACATTACTGAAGCAGGAAAAGGATGTCGTTATATATTTAAATAAAGACTAGTTGTCGTTACAAATAGCCGAAGAGATATATGTGCAATACAATATTCGTATTATATTCTTACACTAACACTAGCTTTATATTTCTCAAGCAATGTTCAGTGGACTGGTGGGCTTCATGCATTCGTTTTAGTAGAAATTATGGTTTCAGGGAATGTTAAACTGACACACGTATTTGCCACCCTACACCATATTTTCGTGGGGTTTATAGGAAAAAGGGAGATGGCATTAGATTTTAAAATATAACTTTCTTAGTAGCATCTAATTAAGAAATATGAATGCTGGGTCAAGAAATTCTAAGTACTCTCAAACGACACATTTTTGTACCAGGTTACAATTAAACTTGCTACGTTTAGTCACTGATAAGAGTTGACCGGTTTTTGTGTTGGAGAGAATGATGTCTAGTTTCCCTGTTTACTGGCACGTGAAGCGTTCACTCAAAGTTGGATAAATCTTCGTGTAATGAAGCATGGAATGGAAAGTTATACAATCTAATTTTTCCTCAGTCTTTAATTTATGATAAGATTTTAGTAAAGTGTATTGCTGGTGCAGGAGGGGTAAGTAAATCAAATATCGATTACGCTGAATTGCCACTTTGTTAATCCGAAAAGTTTGTGGTCATATCAAAAATATTTTGATTCTTTACTACAGAATTATGTATTAGCTGATATTATGTTCCTCGAGACATTATCGATTTAACTAACATATAAAAAACATTAGTAAGAATTTTCAAATAATAACTTTTAGTAATTTACAAGTACAGGTCAAATGAGAAGCAGACAGTCAAGAGGATTTCGTATTATAACAAGAGTGTGTGATAAACTCCAGGTATTACACATTTCCTCGTACATAAATGCGTGTGTAGACGCAAATATATGTGCTTCAAAATAAGCGCATTGTGTCTGTGCCTGATTATGATACACACATACACACTGTATATAATATATATGTGTGTGTGTATGTGTGTATACAAAGACACACACACACGCACACACACACACATACACACACACACACACACACACACACACACACACACACACACACATATATATATATATATATATATATATATATATATATATATATGTATTTCTGTGTCAGAGGTTGAGAAACCAAGCAAGGGATAGTATCTATCCAGTACACTGCTGATAGTGTACCCAATTATTCATAGTCAAGTGCTAGTTATTGCATGGCAATCTCGCAATTGAATATTATACATGGGTGAGGGTAAATGATTAATTTATCCCTGATTTATACGGCAAATAAATATACGGAGTTGATATAAACTCGACAGACATCAGCCAGTAAACATTGAAGTATGTCTATGTATTCTCTATGTATTCAATTGTATTGAATGAATACAAACACATGTATGAGCGATACAGATTAAAAAGTTGGTAACTGCATAGACAAGGGTGTGGATATATGTAAGTATAAGTATATAGAGACAAATGAGCAACTGAGCAAATGAGAAAAAATATAAATGGGTATGCAGGCACAGTTTCCTTACGACCGTTTCTGCCACGAGGCAATAAAATCGTACAGGTTATCTCTGTCACTTCAATGCTATGCAGGGATGAACAGACACGGCTTTGATAATAGATGTGCCCCTAGGTTACTTCAGAGGGTCTAAGTAGTTGGGTGAGGAGTAACACATATAAAAGTCAGTTAAAAAAAGTCAGTTAAGAATAGATAAGGTGTGCTTATCCTTTTAAATAGAGTAGATTAAGAAGAAGAAGAAGAAGAAGAAGAAGAAGAAGAAGAAGAAGAAGAAGAAGAAGAAGAAGAAGAAGAAGAAGAAGAAGAAGAAGAAGAAGAAGAGCAAAAACAAGAATACAAGCGAAATACAGAAGACTTCCCGTAAAGTATTTATAAAATCCATGGTATTACATCCAATGGTGGGTAGGTGAATATAGTCATTTTCAGGAGGAATTCTTTCAGGAGGGATTATTTTAGGCAGTAGTTCTCATAGTGTTTCTATAGAACTTTAGTGGTGGGTTTGATGGCATGGTCCATGCTACAGGGATGAAAGTATATATGTAAAATGCAATTTAGTAGGTGTAGCGTTGCAGATGGTATGCCATAAACAACTTATAATGAACCCAACATGGGAAATTTAGTATATGAGTGTATCAATGAGAGAAAACTAGGTGAAGTTAAGATGTGATGTTAGTGTTCGTTACTTTCTTGCCGATCAACTAATCTCGAAACATCTATGCGTATTGGGGTGAGGTCATGGTCACTCCTACAACCCAATTGCTCAGCTCTTATTTGAAAACATTGGTTATAGCAACCAGGATAAGTAAACGAACAAAATAAAACAAATAAAACAGGTAAAACAACTAAAGTAAAACTATGGGATAAGAATCATTAAGGACGAAATAATAATATAAATAAATGAATAAACTAATAAATAACTGTAGGTGGTAAGTAGCTTGCTAACCAACCACATGGTTCTGGGTTCAATCCCACTGCGTGGCATCTTTGGCAAGTGTCTTCTGCTATAGCCCCGGACCCACCAATGCCTTGTGAGTGGATTTGGTAGACGGAAACTGAAAGAAGCCTGTCGTATATATGTATATATATATATATATGTGCATGTGTCTGTGTTTGTCCCCCTAGCATTGCTTGACAACCGATGCTGGTGTGTTTACGTCCACGTCAATTAGCGGTTCGGCAAAAAGAGACCGATAGAATAAGTACTGGGCTTACAAAGAATAAGTCCCGGGGTCGATTTGCTCGACTAAAGGCGGTGCTCCAGCATGGCCGCAGTCAAATGACTGAAACAAGTAAAAGAGTATACGTACGAAATGTCAATAACAATAACAGTAATAACTACAATCGTAACAACGGTAATGGCAACAACAACAATAATATAAGTGTGTTTCAGGTAAAATTCTAACACTGGAGTTGTTAGTGAATGCAGATTGTGTTTTCTAGTAGTATATTTCGGGTAACGTATCTAATTAGCGATTATTTTTGTAAACAAATAAACAAAAATAAATAACCAAAAACGTAGGGATGAGAAACAGATCAGATAAGATAAAATAATAGTATATATATATATAAGAGTAAGTATGAATACGGTTTTAAACATCAATAAATAATAACAACAACATGAACAGTAATATAAGGGTGTTCTTGTTAGTTTTAGTTAAGGATGGGGGGATTATCTATCGAAGGAGAACTAATACGAGTGGATAGTGTTTTTCCTTATAATATATCTAGTGTGTATGTTTAATCAGCGAGTATTTTTAGTCAGATTGGAGGTGGGTTGGGAATCTTTAGGCTGACGAAACACAAGTGAGGAATTTATAAATAAGGAGAAGATAGGACCAGAATGGACAAATGCTAATTGTTTGCATGGTCGTTGGATATCTAAGTGTTGTGCTTACCTGTAGATATTCAGTACTGAATCGCATACCAGTATGATATAGAATATTAAATGGTCAAGGAGTGACAGTGCATTAGAGTACTAATTACGGGTTTTTGTAAGTGGGTACTAAATGAAAGTGTTGACATGGATGTGTATACGTTGTTAATCCGTGCATTTTAATTAATTTAATATATTTAATAGTAGGGAAGAGGTTATATCAATTCTAACAAACAGTTAGGGGGCGTTCGTGTTTAAATACAGGTATCAGCTTGGGAGTGTAAGCAAATATGGGTTTCGATGTATCAGGTAGTTGAGCTACAATATATTATCCGATGGTTCATAAGGTTTTACATTTATATTTATAGTTGGGGGTTATATCGGCTATAGTAAGGGTAATATCTTAGACTGTTATGGTTAGTGTTTGGGTGCATTTAAATTACCTTCTGCTGGTAAGTACGAATATCTAGTCACACTTGTGTTTTCTTTTTAACAAGGCGGTGTTTTAGTTCCTCCAATACAACCTTCAGGCATTTTCTTTCAATATTATACTTCGTTTCCAGCGCCCTGTATTTTTATTCGCTTTTAAGCTCCCCTTTCTCTTTTCGGTCTAACACAGAGATTTCCTTCCAGAGCATGTCTAACCCTGCCTGGATTCTTCTTCTCCATGGACCTTTTCTTTTGTCACTCCCATTATGTTTCTTTTTCTTAACATCAACACCTACATTTTCTGATACAACAATACTTGCTACCTTGATTAAATTATTTGTTTCTGTGATGTTGTTTCTTCTAACGTATTTCAGAATTTCATTGACATTTTTCGTTTCTTGGTTCAATTTCCGTCGAATAACCTTTTTAAGGCTGCAAATAATGTCGCTATCGTTCTCTTGTAGTCTTACATTTAATCTATCGTAGCTTTTTGTCCATCTGTCATGTCACCATTAGTTTATTGTCTTCTTTTAGATTATCTATATGTCTCTTATCAAGTAAACTACCACATTATTATTATTATCACTGTTATCACTGATATTGTTGTTTTTATGTGTAGTAGCAGCAGTGTTTGCAGCAACACAATAGGGGCAGGGATGGGGGCAATGGTAAGGGTGGTAGTTGGGCCTGATATTCCTGTGCTATCATAATATTAGTAGTTGCAGTATTATTGTAGTATTAGCAGTATTTAGTATCAGCAGCCGCAGCATATTATTATTAGTTTTATTACTTTTGTTATTATCACCCTCACCACCACTACCATTGTTGAAGGAAATAGATCATATCCACAAGTCTATAAACAGATTTGGCAGAAATTGGAGAGGTCGGCCATAGAGACAAACGAATCTTCGAAACCTTTGGGTCAACAGAGGCCAAATGTGTTTACTACTAACAGTGGCCGCTGAGAGCGCTGCCTTGAAAAGAAGCAATTCAACTTTTTCTATTTGTAATTACTGATAGAAAAAACAATAATATGTGTGTGTGTGTTCCTGTGTGTGTATGTGTGAATATATATATTATTGTTTTTTCTATCAGTAATTACAAATAGAAAAAGTTGAATTGCTTCTTTTCAAAGCAGCGATCTCAGCGGCCACTGGTTGTAGTAAAAACATATATATATATATATATATATATATATATGTGTGTGTGTGTGTGTGTGTATGTGCATGTGTTTGTGTGTGTGTTTGTGTGTGTGTGTGTGTGTGTGTGTATGTGTGTGTATGTGTTTAATATATTGGCCTGGTAGTTCCTTGTAGGTTGGCATTGATCTTGGGCTGCTATGATAAACCCTTCTGTTTCAGATTTTAAGCCAGACGCCATTAGCTACTCATGGGTAAGGGCTTTGTTAACATCGGCATTATTCGTTCTCTTTGGATATTTGCCATTAAGAGGGTTTTCTTGCCATTACCGGTCAGAATATCTAAGGCAGCAGTTTTAGCACGGTTCTTCATGCGTTTAGCTTCTTTTGCACTTGTTTCTTGTATGTCTAATTCCGGAATTTGTTGTATTTGGAATTTATTTAGATAGTCCTCTGCCTTTTTATTACTGAGTATGATGCTTTCATTTCATATTTTAACATCCAGTCCTCAGAGATTTTCAGGTAGGTGTCTAGGCCAATTGTGGCAATCTTCATTGTTGATGCCAGTTGTAAAAGTCCACGGCCTCCCTCTTTTCTTGGCAGATAAATCTGTTTTGATTTTATAATTCCGACATATTGTCCAGTGTAAATACTAGCCGAGTCTGTCATGTCTTGCTTTATATTCTACAGGTGCTAAGACTCTACAGCCTGAGATTGGGTGGTCTATAGTTTCAATCTCATCGGTGTAGAATCAGCATTTTGAGTCAGCTCCATTTTTCTATCACATTGGCTTGGTAGTTCCGGATTAATAAGCTTTGGTCTTGAGCAGCTAATATAAAACCTTCAGTCTCTGTTTTTAGCCCTGAGCTTCGTAACAATTGATGCGTGTGTTTCTGGTCGATACTGGTTTGTTTGCTACGGGCCACATACTTGCCATGCAGAGGTTTCTATTCCCATCTGCTAGCTAATTTTTCATGTGCTTTTGTCTTTACAAAAAATGTTATGTTCTTTGCAGCAGCAGTGTGCGCATTTCCTTCAACCTGATCAATCTGGTAGGTATCTAAGAGATCAGTAGCGAATTCTTTGCTTTCTTTCAGAATAGAGTGAAGTTTTTTCGGTTTTCCTGTTTTTCAACAGGTTTTTGCATCCTGTTTTTCAACAAGTTTTTCAACATCCTTATTATTATTATTATTATTATTATTATTATTATTATTATTATTATTATTATTATTATTATTATTATCATTATTATTATTATTATTATTATTATTATTATTATTATTATTATTATTATTATTATTGTTATTATTATTATTATTATTATTATTATTATCATTATTATTATTGAATGAGAGGGCGGTGCATGCCATCAAAGTGACACTAGGGTAAAATATACGAAGCTCAGTATACCCATCATGACTCCCCGTCTGATAAGGTTATTCCAGGCACATGCATCGCAACCATTTTTGCGCGACATGATGATCTCGTATCAAGATAAACAGTGCACGATCTTGCAGGTGAAGCCCAGTTAGAACTTTCTTCTGGTCGAGTAGCCCATCGCGCTCAAAAGGTCCATGAATAAGGATTGTTTAAGGATGTTGAACGAACCACCCATGTTTCCAAAGTTGAATTATCCAAGCCTCCAAGAATTCCTTTCAACACACGGCTATGATGCTCCCCCACTACTTCTGGCTGTCGTCATAGATGTAAATATCGTCAGCCACTAAATCAACTTGTTAAGATCAAGCAACTGACAAGCAAATCTGTGGTATTGAGCAGAATATTATATACCAAGGCAAAACAATATTTATTATTATTATTGTTCTTCTTCTTCTTATTATTGTTGTTGTTGTTGTTGTTGTTGTTATTATTATTATTATTATTATTATTATTATTAATTGTGTCAAAGTCATGCCTATTGTAACTGGTATTAATACTAACACCATTATTATCTACATTATTCTTCATATTACCATTAATGTTTCAGTGGTAGTATTTAATTTTACCCTTATATCCTGCATTTTTGTGCTATATTATACCTATCCTTATGTTTATCAAAAATCTCTTCATTTGAGGCAAGGTCTGAGATCCTTTTACATATATTCCATAAAAGGGCTCCCTTTATTCGTTGAGGATGTTTACTAGAATTATTTTATACCATAAGTTAGAGCTTTCTTTCATATAAGGTTCATGGAGTCCGGTGTTTAAGTTGCAGTTTACGTCTAAATAGTTGTTTGAGTAGTTTTCGTTTTCTATTGTTACAGAGAGGTCAAATCAATTGAAGAACTTACGTAGACGTTTCTTTAATAATTCAAGGCTATTCGAGTGGTTCCTAACTATAAAGAGTGCGTCGTCCCTATATAGACTTCGCCTTAATTCTGGGAATTACCTACTTATATTAGCAATAATAAATCTCTGAACGAGGTATAAACAGTAACTGCACAGACAATGTGAGGTATACTTGCCATCTCAATATAGCTAACCACTAAGGATGAGTGTTACTGTAGCTTGTAGCCCCAGGAGAACATCGTCTCCAGCTGGCTATCGACATATTTTCTGTGCCCTATCGGTATTTGCAAAAGGAGGTCATCCTTCCCTCGTAAACCTAAGTGATACGCACGGACTGCAGTTTCTGAGTTTTGACCCGTCTTCAGCGTATGACAATCACCGGTTTTCAATGAAAGGAGTGCCTAATGCAAATATTATTATACTTTTTCCAGTAACTCTATGTCACTGATCTCGAAAAATTTTATACAATCAATAATAAATCTCTGAACGAGGTATAAACAGTAACTGAGCACAGAAAATGTGTCGATAGCCAGCTGGAGACGATGTTTTCCTGGGGATGCAAGCTACAGTAACACCCGCCCTTAGTGGTTAGGCATTTTGAGATGGCAAGTATACCTCACATTGTCGTGCAGTTACTGTTTATACCTCATTCAGAGATTTATTATTGCTTGTATACACTTTTCGAGATCAGTGACGTAGAGTTACTGGAAAAAGTATAATAATATTTGCATTAGGAACTCCTTTCATCGAAAACCGGTAATTGTCGTACGCTGAAGACGGTCAAAACCCAGAAACTGCAGTCCGTGCGTATCACTTAGGTTGACGAGGGAAGGATGACCTCCCTTTGCAAATACCGATAGGGCACAGAAAATGTGTCGATAGCCAGCTGGAGACGATGTTCTCCTGGGGCTACAACTACAGTAACACCCACCCTTAGTGGTTAGCCATATTGAGATGGCAAGTATACCTACTTATATTGTCTGTGATGTATAATCCTACTAGCTCCGTCGCTTCCGCAGAGTCTGGTGAGCCCATTGTGATATCAAAGAGATCTAGGGTATTATTCCTTGCCCAAAGTTGGTAATCAAATTCGATCACAGCTTTACGGAAGGTGTGTATAAAGTTTAACTCCCTCATTTTACGTTAGAGTATTTCCTGGCGAAAATAAGAGCGTTGTTTAGGACAATAGATTTTGTTGCCTCTTGGCAGAAACTGCCGTAAGGAAATAGAACCTGCACACACATTTATATTTTTGCTTATTTTCTCAGTTGCTCATTTCTTTCTTTATACTTATACTTATATGTATTCACACCTTTGCCTATGCAGTTACCAGCTTTTTCCACTCGCTAATCTGTATCACACATACATGCGTGTGTATTCATTCAATACAATTGAATAAATAGACATACTTGAATGTTTACTGGCAAAAGAAAAATATTCTAAACCAATATGCTGAGAAATAGACTTTATATCGTCAATCACCACATACAATATTTTTCACTATAAGTACACAGCGTGTTGAAAACGAAGAAAGCAAGCTAACAGAAATTATTTTTTATCTTGTTTTCTGCTGATGAAGGAAAATTCTTTATGGATTAGTCCAGAACGCGGTCCGATTCGGTGATAACGAAATTTTTTAAATTTTCTGTTAGCTTTCTTTCCTCGTTTTCAACCCATTGTGTATACATAGTGAAAAATATTGGATGTGGTGATTCATGATATAGAGTCTACTTCTCAGCATATTGACATAGAATTTTTTTTTTCTTTTGCCCTTATGTATAATCGTTTATAATTTTCACCTTCAAAGGTATTTTAATATACTGGCCACTGATGAAATGTTTTTGAAAAAGATTTTATCCTAAATCAGAATATATCTATCTATCTATCTATCTATCTATCTATCTATCTATCTATCTATCTATCTATCTATCTCTCTCTCTCTCTCTCTCTCTCTCTCTCTATATATATATATATATATATATATATATATATATATATATATATATGTATGTATGTATATATTTATAAGCGAAAATATTACTTAGGAAACCTTCCAGTAATGCAGAGAGGTAAGTTGAAAATCCCTATATGTTTCATGCGCAAGGTATTATCTACAGAATGGTAGTTACAGAAATTTTTGTGTACGTAGATCTTGCCATTTGGATAGACGAATGAACAGTGATCCCGTTTTAGTCCGGTAGCCATATTAACAGCAGCTACTCCCTAAATGATAATGTTATTAGTACCGTGGTGCTTACAATGGTGGTGACAGTGGTTGTCTACATTGACCGATGTTGTACATGTGTCAGTAATCGGTGATAACTTTGGTGGTATATGTCCTTGTATTCATCGTTGACAAGTCGGTGGCTACGGCATAAATCCTCATCGCAGCAGGCAGCGGCTCTGGTGAATATGGTTCAGCCAGGCAACAGTACCAATCACTGCCGTATTGATAATGATGTTGATACTGGTGGCAACGATTTACGGGGCGGTTGTTAATTATAAGAGCCACCAGCCCAACCGATCAACTATTGATCATTGGTTTAAGTCAGAGGGAAGCGAAGAGAAATACAGTATAGCATCTATCTCGTTGATGGCGTTACCGCATTTGATGATGTGCTTTTCAGGTGTTTTTCAGTTGGATCTGAATCGGTTAGATCATACTCTTGATGTAGTGGTCGCAGTATTTGTAACACTGTATCTGGTATACCATGCATGTTCGCAGACACTTTCTCGTGTCGCAGATAGGACAGTGCGCCAGTTTACAGGTCCACTGTCCCGTGTAAGGACGGTCCTGATTGTCTAGCATGACGTCGAGGCCTTATTTGCAAATAGCCTTATGGCTGTCAAATGTGGTCCGCTCGTTGAAATGGGGAATCCTCAGGTAGTAGCACCTAAAGACCTGCATATTTGGTTTATGTTTGTGTAAGATGTTCGTCTCAGAAGCTGAGTCTCCATTGATTCCAATCTTGAGGAACTGTGCAACCGGTGTGTCCCAGTTGGCGCTGTCGCTGCATCTGCTGCCTCTATACAGGTGATCTCATTTCGTATGTAGCGAATATGTCCTGACGGGGCGGGCTGATTTTTTAAGAAACAATGTGATCTGAGTAGGTTGCCTTTCGGTAGAACACCATATCGAATCTTACTCTGTCCGTGATGCTTAACCGAACTCGAGCAAATAGAGGTGAAGGGGTCATCCTTGTTTATGTTTCCAATGGTGAAATTAATGTGCTGGTTCATTTCATAGAAGATTCCAACCTTGATGTGGAAGACTGGTCCTTCTTTATGAGCTTGGGTTAAATGATAAAATGTAGACATTCTGCTGCTGCATGTAGTGAAGTTTCTTTTGAATCTCTCTGGCAGTTTACATTTTCATGAAGAATGATTGACCCTCTTCTGTTGACCAATCTGCGACGGAGGAGTAGCAGGTTTTCGTTCATTTCGACAATCAATTTCATGGCAATATCTTTAAACAGTAATGTTTTTTTTCCAGGATTTTAAGACGTTATAGTGAATGAGTCCAGCAGTATACCCCCAGTTTGAAGAGCTCGAGTTTAGGGAAGGTCATTGGCGCTTCATTTTAGTCCAACCACTGCGAAGAATGATTTTATTTTTGTACAGAATCCACTTTTCATCGCAAGTAACAGAATGGTCGAGAAATGAATTGGTCTGGTTAAGAAGAAGAAGCGATGAGCAAATTTCATATCTGTACATTTTCTGATTTTCATTCAAACTATATGGTGCCGATTTGTCGAGGATTTTGGATTTTGCAATCGCATGCAGACGGTTACAGGCGGTGTTGTGGCTAACCTGAAGTTCTCGAGTGGTTTTACGTGGATCTTTCTCAATGATGGTCTTTAATTGACTGTCATCGATGATAGATGTGCGTCCACTTCGCTCATGGTCTTCACGTCTCAGGTCTTCACAGCGAAATCGTTTAAACTATGTTCGAACTGACCACTCACTGATTCATTTCCTCACCGAACATTTCGTTGATATTGCGAGCAGGTTCAGGATCTTTACGTTTTGAATGTCCTTCTTTGAAGTTGAATAGCAAGTTGAATGTTCCATTTCAGATGATTGTAACAGCGGTGAAAAAATATCAATGTTCATTTATTGATTCATTTGGGCAAGTGTGTGTCTTTATTATCAGAAAATTGCAAAATAATGCTTTTAAAAATTCCAAACTCTGCATAAATCCGAGTCAAATTCTTTACGTCTCAAAAAGTTGTTTACTTTTTACTCAGCCTGATATATATATAATATATAAATATATATATATCTTAGAATATAATTGCCAACTGAACGTGGCGGTCCCATTGAGGACGATGCTACTGCTACGGCTGGTTTTAGCCTCAGGACGACAGCTCTTCCAGCTCGCTAATTACACACTGTCTATATTCCATTAGTATTAGAGGTGGGAACGATTATTTCCCTCACAAATACTAATCGGTCACAGACAGTGTGCGGTTAGCCAGCTGGAGAAGATGTCCTCCTGGGGCTAAAAGCAACAGTAGCATCGTCCTCTAGGGGGGCGCCACATCTAGTTGGCAATTATATTTTACGATTCCGTATTGCTACTGCTTAATTCAAACTCAGAGGTTTAATATTTTGTGTGTATTTATATATATACATATATATATGTGTGTGTGTATACATATACAAATATACATATACATGTATATGTATATATGTAATGTGCAGTTTGTATGTTTTGCATTATATATGTTTTCTCATGCATATGTATACATTCTCAAATATATTTAAATGATAACGTTCTGCAAAGTTTTAGAGATCTTTTACGGTTCCAGGGATCTATTTGTTTTCAAGTCTACGAATTAGCTGTCGCCTTTCTGGTTTTGCGGAGCTAAATTTCTCAAGATTTATATTTAGGCAGTGTGTTACATATCCCAGGGCCCCAATAATTATAGGTATAAATCTGAACTTCTTTTCTGGATAGAGTATCTGGGTATTCTCTTTTTCACTGTTCTTCAGCTTTATGTTAACATCCGCTGGGCAGTTAATTACCACACAAACTATGCACAATTTCTCTTCTCAATCCCAAATCATTGTATCAGGCCTGTTGTGCTTACATTTTATTGAGGACTTAACTGGGATATTCTAACAGTACTCCTGTTTATTATGAGTGGCTATATATTCTACAATACTTTGGGCTCTTCTTTCTTTGTCCTCGGGATTATCCTTCCGACGGATTTCATTATAGAGTGTCCTAGCTACAACATCATGTCTTATCGATAGATAATACCGTTATGACATTTTCGGACAGCTGCTTATCTTGTAGGTGACATCTTCGATGTTAACTCCACAATGTCTATCAAATTTTACTGCATTTCCTGCATCTGTATCGCCTTTGTGCATCAGATATTTCGTTGATATTTCCTGCTCCTAGATTGCAAACGCATAGCCTTCGAAGTAGGAAGTAGTACTCCTGTTATTGATCCATGATAAACTGATTTGATGATCGATCTTACTAGATGATGCGTTGTAATAGATTTGTACGACTTCGTTGGGTATGTATTCTAGGTTATCAGACAAAGAGTATTCTTCAAGGAGTTGTCTTCCAATTCTTATAATGTTATGGGCCTTATGTATACCAGCTTGGTCAAGGGACGCATTTTGACACTTGGAATATGTAAAAATGTACCTAAATGTGCATTTAGGTATGCATGCGTATAAGTAGATGGGAATAGTTAAATGTATATTATTTTGCAATTTTTAAACACGTTTCAAAATTATCCAGTATTTCCTTTCATTTTCCAAGATATTAAAATCATATAACTTTGAAAGAGTTATTCTCAATCTTACTACTTACATCGTTTTACCAAACAAACAACTTTCGATCATCCTAGAACCACATGCTCTCTCCATGTTTCGCTGTGGTTAAATATTTTTCTCTCATCTTTTATTAGTAAATTTTAATTCCTTTATATTTTGTAAATATAGAATATCTAGAAACAGATATCAGAGTGAGCACGTATGTCTGTAAGTGCACATGTATTATTAATAGTTCGGTTTTCTTGTGTGGAAAAAAATCTGTTAGTGCAGGTGGATATATGTATAAATGCCTCGGACTAAGTACATATGAGTATATTTATACCTCCCTTTGCATAGGAGGATGTTTATAAAGGTATTTTTATGTGTGTGTGGATGTATGAATGTGCCTGTGTATTTGTATATTTACGAGTGCTAGTTTGTGTGAAGTACTGACGTGTGTATTTAAATACATCTATGCAGATGTATACACAGTTACGCACACAGGTACGTTAAAGTAGTCTGTAAGTGTGTTCAAGATGTGTTCCTGAATTCTGAGAACTTTCCAGTCTAGAGATACCCACACTGTCATCCTTCTCTACTCTACGTTTGCCCACCTCCGCCTTGAATACTGTCGCCCACTGTAGTCTCTCTTCACGAAGCAACTCATTATGTAAGTAGAAGCACTCAAGAGGTCAATAACAAGAGAGATAGACGGCATGTCAGGCATTGATTATTGGGGTCGCCAAAAAAAAAATCAAGCTCTCTCTCTCCAACGCCGCTGCGAGTGCTATATCATATGTGTGATGTAGAAAATATTCCATTAATATTGCACAAATGATGTTGGCATCAACTTTTAAAATCCACCGTACTATCCGTTCACTACAAAAATCGTACTGAGGACACATAACAATATTATTACACGACTACTTTACCTCAACCGATCCAACTTTAATATCATACCAAAATATGTCAAAATAGAAATAGATCCCATAAAATTCAAAGGTGCTCTGGACAAAGTTCTTCAAAGAAAAACCCGGGCCAGCCTCCTGCACACGGATATGTCTCCAACAATATTAACTCCTTGCTAGAGTGGGCCATGGTACCCCATATATGACAAAAATATTTTAGCACGTGGTACTATTAAATTAGAGGTGGTCTGAGCCTATACTCGCCGAAACCTATCAAAGTTTTCAAAGTTATATATATATGTATATACATATTCAAATATGAATTAGAGGGATATAAGCACTATCGAACACAAAGGCACTAGACATGCATTTTGCTAGTTCGTAGGAAGGTTGTGCTCATAGACGCAAGAGGATATATTCTCATCAATTCGTCTGGTGTTAAAACGCATGAAGGTCATAGACAAGTGAGATAGATCGCTCTAGGTCACATTCAGGAGGGATGGACATCGATATTTCGTCATTATTTTGACTTGTCAACATAACGTACGAGACCGAAGACCGATGAAAACTAAATCGTTACACATAATTATTTTCAAATAACGCTAAAAGGTCCAAAGACCTCCAAATACATTGTGATTTTAAAAAAAACTATTGAAATCAACACACTTAACTAGTAGATATGTATAAACATTTACATACTAAAAAATATAAAAAGACACACAACCACACACACATAGTTGTACGTGCATACTTCTATTAATATACATGCTCACTAATATACACACACTCAATAACAATGGGATTTTTGTTACACAAGAGTTTGCAGGACCTTCTCGTACATCTTCCTGAACGAGGTTGTAGTTTCTGGCTCGGAATTTCTGGAACCACCGTTGACACTGGCTTACTCTTATTGTCCGATCTCCAAATACTGCATTAATATTCCTCGCACTTTCCGTTGCGTTGTTGCCTTTATTGAACTAATAAAGCAAAATATGCCAAATATGTCCCTTTGTCACTTTCATTATATATTTGAAGAAATAACTGTTAAAATCGAACTGCACTCTTCAAACGTTGCACTAATAATAAGGATAAGGTAAAATTACTGCCTGCTTTTATAGCAAATTGATACAGGTAGTTCATGCTATCACCCCGACTTTTAGTCCATGCCATTGATAAAACAATATATATATATATATATATATATATATATATATATATATATATATGGAGTTGAACGAAGATGTTATTAAAATTCTTTTACTTTCGACATATGTTTCGAAGACAACATTGGTTTTATTCCAAAGGAATAAACGGTGTAAAATGCAATCTTCTCATCAGGAATTTTGCTACCCTGGTAACTGTTTATTTAAATTTCCAAGTTAACGGTAAACAAAGGATAATTCATTCATCCATTTATATATATATATATATATATGTGTGTGTGTGTGTGTGTGTGTGTGTGTTGTGTGTGTGTGTCTGTCTGTCTGTCCGTATGTATGTATGTATGTATGTATGTATGTATGTATGTATGTATGTAGATCTCTCTCTCTCTCTCTCTCTCTTTATATATATATATATATATATATATATATAACAAACAGAATTTACAACCCGTATATGGTAAAGAGAAAGAAAATAACGAAATCCCAGCCTATTTGGATTAATTATAGACGAAATCGTTTCTAGATAAGAACCAGAAGTTCATTTCCTTGTCAATATAATATTTCCTATAAATCTAGATTTCGTCTATAATTAATCTAAATATGCTGGGATTTCGTTATTTTCTTTCTTTTTTACCATATACAGGTTGCAAATTATGTTTGTTTGTGGAGACCGTTTTACTAGTAGGAGAAATGGTGACCTATTTGGCTGCCATTTCTAATATTTTCGGTATGTGGTTTTGAGCAACTTGTTGCAATTAACCCTTTATTATAATTAATATAATCCTTACCAAATATGGTCTTTTCCATACCGATAAAACTACTAGGTGAAATTTAATAATTTTATTAACTTAACTATATTTCACCCTTTTTGTATATTATATATATATATATATATTCATGAAAATATAAAATGTGCAGGTGTGTGTGAGTATATATGAGTGATTCAGTAATTACATAGCATCTTCAGTTGTACATATGACGAGAGTATGAATATACAGCTCGTGAGCGTAGTTGTGGGCATTTTGTTTTTCTATTTTCTAATTCATATGTTAATGTTTATACATATCTGCCTCTTGGCTGATGTGTTGTTTTTAATACAGTTTCATTTTTTAAAAGTCAGAATGCATTTGGAGGTCTTTTGAACTGTTAACGTTATTTGAAAATAACTATTATTCAAAACAATCTCTTGCTTTAATCTTTATACATCCAACTGTTTGTACCTTACTGAATACATGTATATTATATATTATTTTTTTATGTAATTTAAGCGCACTTAAAATATTTTTATATTTAATCTAATTACGTGACTTATCTCCTATTATTTTCCCATTTCTTATTTACATTAAGGATGGTTAACTCCCGGCATCTTAAATAATAAGATACAAAACATATCTATTGATGCTTTAATGAGGATCTCAATCTAACTATATCAAATATTTTACATCCATAATACATATATTGTATATATAAAAGAAGTTTTATAAAAGAAGATATATACAAGGACTTGAAGTGTTGATGTAACCTTGGTTGTTTTAGCGATTTGAAGAGCTAGCGTCCTACATCGTAATTGATTTATAAATGTAATATTGTATAGTAGGATCGGTGACAGACATGTCAAATACTATACAGATGTGTAAAATGATTTATTATACACTGAACTTATTATTATTATATGATGAAGGCTGCGAAACAGCCGTAATCTTACGGATATGAAGTGGGTGAAACATCATATTCACCTCTCATATATCCTAACATTTTACAGTTTATATAATCCTCGCAAAATTGTTTCATCGATTGCATCTTCTCAATTACAGAGGAAGGGAACACTGCATTACACTACTTCGTATTAGATTTCAATGTGGTATGATAGCCTGGGCTGCTAGAACACCCTCTCTATGTGGCTGAGCATTATCCTGATAGAAGAACCCCTTTAGTCTTGAAACCAAATATGGTCGTTTTTTACTTCTATCGCTGACTTAAGCCACTCAAGCTCCTTGCAGTAGATCTCCTTTGTTATCATGTGGTTTAGGTTTCAAGGTCCAATGTGGTCTAAGCCTTTCAAATCCCAGCAAACACACAACATCTTACGTAGTGTGTAGCGCCTTCTTAGCCTAGGGTACCGGTGTTTCTCCTTTCCCTACCAAACTGTCTTCGGCGCTTGATATAATTATAGAGAAACCATTTCTCGTCCCCAGTCACTATTCGGTTCAAAAAGCCTTCATTCGTGAGACGTGACAGCAAAGAACAGCGCACATTCACTCTATGCGCGCGTTTAGACACAGAAAGTCTGTGAAGAACCCATTGACTCAATTTGCTGACCATTCCGAGAGCACGTAGTTGTCGATGAATGGTTTAATGACCAAATCCAGTTATGATGGGATTTTCTTCAACAAGTGTTTGCAAGACGTCCTCGTCGAGCTCTGCAGATCATCCATGTGTATTGTATTGTATTGGGTCATCCCATAAATAATGCTGCTTTATCATACTTCTTTTATTTATCTAGCGTTGGTCACTTTATTAAACGGATAAAGCAAAAAATGCCGAGTTTGCTCCCTTGCCACTTCTATTATAGCTTTGAAGAGATAACTGTTAAAATAGAACTACACTCTTTAAACCCTGCAACATGATTAAGGACAAGGTAAAACCACTACTTGCATTTATAGCAATTTGATCCCGTGCCCCTCTGACTTTTAGTACATGCAATTGAAAAATCCGCTGTATTTATGGAATGACCCTACACAGCATACATACAAAAAGTTCCGGTTACAGAAGGACTCAGTCTAACAGGTGAGAAGGTAGTATATATTATATGCCTTAAAGAAAGAGAATAGATTAATATAATATCATAGGGCATTGAAGAGAAAAATATTAGGAAAAAATGGAAGCAGAAAAAACATGCATTTATAAATATATTCTAATAATAATTCCACAATCCAACTTAGGGGGAACAGGTAGTGTATATTTGTATCTTAAAAAATGAAAAGAAGAGATTAATATAAAATTAAAATATATTGAGGAGAAAAAGAGAAACGAAAAAAGAAGAGAAACACTCATGTATGTATAAATATATAGTAATGTCATATAACATCATACTTATCTATAAAGCTGCAATACAGAAACTTGAAGTTATAAAGTTGAATTCAAGTAGAAGCAAACAGTGGAAAAATATGTCTGAACCGAAGTTATCAGAAAGGGATAAATAATTTCTAAATATAACAATAATAATAACTAATTGGTTATGTTTATAATTATAATGCACTAAAGCTTAATTAAATAAATGAATAAATAGCAAATCCAGAATAATATGGAAAGACAAAACTACATCCGTTCATCCCTTAAGAAAATTTATTTCAAGCCTTTAAGGCATAATACATTAATAATAAACTTTTAGATAGGAAAGAATTAAAAAGATTTATA